>NW_026968382.1:0-99434 GCF_028390025.1 Pseudophryne corroboree
TCACCCCTGCAACACAGAGCATGATAATAATAGAGATAGATAGATAGATAGATAGATAGATAGATAGATAGATAGATAGATAGATAGATAGATAGATTAGATAAGATAAGATAACTGTAAATAGATAATATTAGAGTTAAGATAGATGTGTATATATATATCTATATATATATATATATATATATCTATGTATATATATAGATAAGATAGATTGTAATTAGATACGCCTAAAGGTAAGTTAAGATAGGTAGATAGATATATAGATAAGATAGATTGTAAGTAGATAATATTAGAGTTAAGATAAAATCATTATCATGCCCTAATGTTGCACCTTTGTCTTTTCTAAGTATCAATGTCTGCCAGGAACATATTATCACACTTCTCTCTTTTTCCAGGTGGGCATTCTCCATGACGCAACATGTGAGGGGAACATCAAGCAAGCTACATCCCTACCTATTGCGAGGCCACCTTGACTCCAGACTTGTCACGGCAACGACCAAAGGGGAACTACAGCCAAAGAAAACCCAGGACAGGTAATTAATGATTATTAATTACTGATAATATTTCACTGGTATACATCGATGCTTCAGAAATAGGGCAATAGGGAAGGGGCAAAGACAGATAGGCTGTGCCTAAGGTATTAGTAGTGGCATCCCAGTGCGCCACAGCACCAGTCACCTGTTCACCCCTGCAACACAGAGCATGATAATAATAGAGATAGATAGATAGATAGATAGATAGATAGATAGATAGATAGATAGATTAGATAAGATAAGATAAGATAACTGTAAATAGATAATATTAGAGTTAAGTTAAGATAGATGTATATATATGTATATATATATATATAAGATAGATTGTAATTAGATACGCCTAAAGGTAAGTTAAGATAGGTAGATAGATATATAGATAAGATAGATTGTAAGTAGATAATATTAGAGTTAAGATAAAATCATTATCATGCCCTAATGTTGCACCTTTGTCTTTTCTAAGTATCAATGTCTGCCAGGAACATATTATCACGCTTCTCTCTTTTTCCAGGTGGGCATTCTCCATGACGCAACATGTGAGGGGAACATCAAGCAAGCTACATCCCTGCCTATTGCGAGGCCACCTTGACTCCAGACTTGTCACGGCAACGACCAAAGGTGAACTACAGCCAAAGAAAACCCAGGACAGGTAATTAATGATTATTAATTACTGATAATATTTCACTGGTAGACATCGATGCTTCAGAAATAGGGCAATAGGGAAGGGGCAAAGACAGATAGGCTGTGCCTAAGGTATTAGTAGTGGCATCCCAGTGCGCCACAGCACCAGTCACCTGTTCACCCCTGCAACACAGAGCATGATAATAATAGAGATAGATAGATAGATAGATAGATAGATAGATAGATAGATAGATAGATAGATAGATAGATAGATAGATTAGATAAGATAAGATAACTGTAAATAGATAATATTAGAGTTAAGATAGATGTGTATATATATATCTATATATATATATATATATATATCTATGTATATATATAGATAAGATAGATTGTAATTAGATACGCCTAAAGGTAAGTTAAGATAGGTAGATAGATATATAGATAAGATAGATTGTAAGTAGATAATATTAGAGTTAAGATAAAATCATTATCATGCCCTAATGTTGCACCTTTGTCTTTTCTAAGTATCAATGTCTGCCAGGAACATATTATCACACTTCTCTCTTTTTCCAGGTGGGCATTCTCCATGACGCAACATGTGAGGGGAACATCAAGCAAGCTACATCCCTACCTATTGCGAGGCCACCTTGACTCCAGACTTGTCACGGCAACGACCAAAGGGGAACTACAGCCAAAGAAAACCCAGGACAGGTAATTAATGATTATTAATTACTGATAATATTTCACTGGTATACATCGATGCTTCAGAAATAGGGCAATAGGGAAGGGGCAAAGACAGATAGGCTGTGCCTAAGGTATTAGTAGTGGCATCCCAGTGCGCCACAGCACCAGTCACCTGTTCACCCCTGCAACACAGAGCATGATAATAATAGAGATAGATAGATAGATAGATAGATAGATAGATAGATAGATAGATTAGATAAGATAAGATAACTGTAAATAGATAATATTAGAGTTAAGACAGATGTGTATATATATATCTATATATATATATATATATATCTATGTATATATATAGATAAGATAGATTGTAATTAGATACGCCTAAAGGTAAGTTAAGATAGGTAGATAGATATATAGATAAGATAGATTGTAAGTAGATAATATTAGAGTTAAGATAAAATCATTATCATGCCCTAATGTTGCACCTTTGTCTTTTCTAAGTATCAATGTCTGCCAGGAACATATTATCACACTTCTCTCTTTTTCCAGGTGGGCATTCTCCATGACGCAACATGTGAGGGGAACATCAAGCAAGCTACATCCCTGCCTATTGCGAGGCCACCTTGACTCCAGACTTGTCACGGCAACGACCAAAGGGGAACTACAGCCAAAGAAAACCCAGGACAGGTAATTAATGATTATTAATTACTGATAATATTTCACTGGTATACATCGATGCTTCAGAAATAGGGCAATAGGGAAGGGGCAAAGACAGATAGGCTGTGCCTAAGGTATTAGTAGTGGCATCCCAGTGCGCCACAGCACCAGTCACCTGTTCACCCCTGCAACACAGAGCATGATAATAATAGAGATAGATAGATAGATAGATAGATAGATAGATAGATAGATAGATAGATAGATAGATAGATAGATTAGATAAGATAAGATAACTGTAAATAGATAATATTAGAGTTAAGTTAAGATAGATGTATATATATGTATATATATATATATATATATATATATATAAGATAGATTGTAATTAGATACGCCTAAAGGTAAGTTAAGATAGGTAGATAGATATATATATAAGATAGATTGTAAGTAGATAATATTAGAGTTAAGATAAAATCATTATCATGCCCTAATGTTGCACCTTTGTCTTTTCTAAGTATCAATGTCTGCCAGGAACATATTATCACGCTTCTCTCTTTTTCCAGGTGGGCATTCTCCTTGACGCAACATGTGAGGGGAACATCAAGTAAGCTACATCCCTGCCTATTGCGAGGCCACCTTGACTCCAGACTTGTCACGGCAACGACCAAAGGTGAACTACAGCCAAAGAAAACCCAGGACAGGTAATTAATGATTATTAATTACTGATAATATTTCACTGGTAGACATCGATGCTTCAGAAATAGGGCAATAGGGAAGGGGCAAAGACAGATAGGCTGTGCCTAAGGTATTAGTAGTGGCATCCCAGTCCGCCACAGCACCAGTCACCTGTTCACCCCTGCAACACAGAGCATGATAATAATAGAGATAGATAGATAGATAGATAGATAGATAGATAGATAGATAGATAGATAGATAGATAGATAGATTAGATAAGATAAGATAAGATAACTGTAAATAGATAATATTAGAGTTAAGTTAAGATAGATGTATATATATGTATATATATATATATAAGATAGATTGTAATTAGATACGCCTAAAGGTAAGTTAAGATAGGTAGATAGATATATAGATAAGATAGATTGTAAGTAGATAATATTAGAGTTAAGATAAAATCATTATCATGCCCTAATGTTGCACCTTTGTCTTTTCTAAGTATCAATGTCTGCCAGGAACATATTATCACGCTTCTCTCTTTTTCCAGGTGGGCATTCTCCATGACGCAACATGTGAGGGGAACATCAAGCAAGCTACATCCCTGCCTATTGCGAGGCCACCTTGACTCCAGACTTGTCACGGCAACGACCAAAGGTGAACTACAGCCAAAGAAAACCCAGGACAGGTAATTAATGATTATTAATTACTGATAATATTTCACTGGTAGACATCGATGCTTCAGAAATAGGGCAATAGGGAAGGGGCAAAGACAGATAGGCTGTGCCTAAGGTATTAGTAGTGGCATCCCAGTGCGCCACAGCACCAGTCACCTGTTCACCCCTGCAACACAGAGCATGATAATAATAGAGATAGATAGATAGATAGATAGATAGATAGATAGATAGATAGATAGATAGATAGATAGATTAGATAAGATAAGATAACTGTAAATAGATAATATTAGAGTTAAGATAGATGTGTATATATATATCTATATATATATATATATATATATCTATGTATATATATAGATAAGATAGATTGTAATTAGATACGCCTAAAGGTAAGTTAAGATAGGTAGATAGATATATAGATAAGATAGATTGTAAGTAGATAATATTAGAGTTAAGATAAAATCATTATCATGCCCTAATGTTGCACCTTTGTCTTTTCTAAGTATCAATGTCTGCCAGGAACATATTATCACACTTCTCTCTTTTTCCAGGTGGGCATTCTCCATGACGCAACATGTGAGGGGAACATCAAGCAAGCTACATCCCTGCCTATTGCGAGGCCACCTTGACTCCAGACTTGTCACGGCAACGACCAAAGGGGAACTACAGCCAAAGAAAACCCAGGACAGGTAATTAATGATTATTAATTACTGATAATATTTCACTGGTATACATCGATGCTTCAGAAATAGGGCAATAGGGAAGGGGCAAAGACAGATAGGCTGTGCCTAAGGTATTAGTAGTGGCATCCCAGTGCGCCACAGCACCAGTCACCTGTTCACCCCTGCAACACAGAGCATGATAATAATAGAGATAGATAGATAGATAGATAGATAGATAGATAGATAGATAGATAGATAGATAGATAGATAGATAGATTAGATAAGATAAGATAACTGTAAATAGATAATATTAGAGTTAAGATAGATGTGTATATATATATCTATATATATATATATATATATCTATGTATATATATAGATAAGATAGATTGTAATTAGATACGCCTAAAGGTAAGTTAAGATAGGTAGATAGATATATAGATAAGATAGATTGTAAGTAGATATTAGAGTTAAGATAAAATCATTATCATGCCCTAATGTTGCACCTTTGTCTTTTCTAAGTATCAATGTCTGCCAGGAACATATTATCACACTTCTCTCTTTTTCCAGGTGGGCATTCTCCATGACGCAACATGTGAGGGGAACATCAAGCAAGCTACATCCCTACCTATTGCGAGGCCACCTTGACTCCAGACTTGTCACGGCAACGACCAAAGGGGAACTACAGCCAAAGAAAACCCAGGACAGGTAATTAATGATTATTAATTACTGATAATATTTCACTGGTATACATCGATGCTTCAGAAATAGGGCAATAGGGAAGGGGCAAAGACAGATAGGCTGTGCCTAAGGTATTAGTAGTGGCATCCCAGTGCGCCACAGCACCAGTCACCTGTTCACCCCTGCAACACAGAGCATGATAATAATAGAGATAGATAGATAGATAGATAGATAGATAGATAGATAGATAGATAGATAGATAGATAGATTAGATAAGATAAGATAACTGTAAATAGATAATATTAGAGTTAAGACAGATGTGTATATATATATCTATATATATATATATATATATCTATGTATATATATAGATAAGATAGATTGTAATTAGATACGCCTAAAGGTAAGTTAAGATAGGTAGATAGATATATAGATAAGATAGATTGTAAGTAGATAATATTAGAGTTAAGATAAAATCATTATCATGCCCTAATGTTGCACCTTTGTCTTTTCTAAGTATCAATGTCTGCCAGGAACATATTATCACACTTCTCTCTTTTTCCAGGTGGGCATTCTCCATGACGCAACATGTGAGGGGAACATCAAGCAAGCTACATCCCTGCCTATTGCGAGGCCACCTTGACTCCAGACTTGTCACGGCAACGACCAAAGGGGAACTACAGCCAAAGAAAACCCAGGACAGGTAATTAATGATTATTAATTACTGATAATATTTCACTGGTATACATCGATGCTTCAGAAATAGGGCAATAGGGAAGGGGCAAAGACAGATAGGCTGTGCCTAAGGTATTAGTAGTGGCATCCCAGTGCGCCACAGCACCAGTCACCTGTTCACCCCTGCAACACAGAGCATGATAATAATAGAGATAGATAGATAGATAGATAGATAGATAGATAGATAGATAGATAGATAGATAGATAGATTAGATAAGATAAGATAACTGTAAATAGATAATATTAGAGTTAAGTTAAGATAGATGTATATATATGTATATATATATATATATATATATATATATAAGATAGATTGTAATTAGATACGCCTAAAGGTAAGTTAAGATAGGTAGATAGATATATATATAAGATAGATTGTAAGTAGATAATATTAGAGTTAAGATAAAATCATTATCATGCCCTAATGTTGCACCTTTGTCTTTTCTAAGTATCAATGTCTGCCAGGAACATATTATCACGCTTCTCTCTTTTTCCAGGTGGGCATTCTCCTTGACGCAACATGTGAGGGGAACATCAAGTAAGCTACATCCCTGCCTATTGCGAGGCCACCTTGACTCCAGACTTGTCACGGCAACGACCAAAGGTGAACTACAGCCAAAGAAAACCCAGGACAGGTAATTAATGATTATTAATTACTGATAATATTTCACTGGTAGACATCGATGCTTCAGAAATAGGGCAATAGGGAAGGGGCAAAGACAGATAGGCTGTGCCTAAGGTATTAGTAGTGGCATCCCAGTCCGCCACAGCACCAGTCACCTGTTCACCCCTGCAACACAGAGCATGATAATAATAGAGATAGATAGATAGATAGATAGATAGATAGATAGATAGATAGATAGATAGATAGATAGATAGATTAGATAAGATAAGATAAGATAACTGTAAATAGATAATATTAGAGTTAAGTTAAGATAGATGTATATATATGTATATATATATATATAAGATAGATTGTAATTAGATACGCCTAAAGGTAAGTTAAGATAGGTAGATAGATATATAGATAAGATAGATTGTAAGTAGATAATATTAGAGTTAAGATAAAATCATTATCATGCCCTAATGTTGCACCTTTGTCTTTTCTAAGTATCAATGTCTGCCAGGAACATATTATCACGCTTCTCTCTTTTTCCAGGTGGGCATTCTCCATGACGCAACATGTGAGGGGAACATCAAGCAAGCTACATCCCTGCCTATTGCGAGGCCACCTTGACTCCAGACTTGTCACGGCAACGACCAAAGGTGAACTACAGCCAAAGAAAACCCAGGACAGGTAATTAATGATTATTAATTACTGATAATATTTCACTGGTAGACATCGATGCTTCAGAAATAGGGCAATAGGGAAGGGGCAAAGACAGATAGGCTGTGCCTAAGGTATTAGTAGTGGCATCCCAGTGCGCCACAGCACCAGTCACCTGTTCACCCCTGCAACACAGAGCATGATAATAATAGAGATAGATAGATAGATAGATAGATAGATAGATAGATAGATAGATAGATAGATAGATAGATAGATAGATTAGATAAGATAAGATAACTGTAAATAGATAATATTAGAGTTAAGATAGATGTGTATATATATATCTATATATATATATATATATATATCTATGTATATATATAGATAAGATAGATTGTAATTAGATACGCCTAAAGGTAAGTTAAGATAGGTAGATAGATATATAGATAAGATAGATTGTAAGTAGATAATATTAGAGTTAAGATAAAATCATTATCATGCCCTAATGTTGCACCTTTGTCTTTTCTAAGTATCAATGTCTGCCAGGAACATATTATCACACTTCTCTCTTTTTCCAGGTGGGCATTCTCCATGACGCAACATGTGAGGGGAACATCAAGCAAGCTACATCCCTGCCTATTGCGAGGCCACCTTGACTCCAGACTTGTCACGGCAACGACCAAAGGGGAACTACAGCCAAAGAAAACCCAGGACAGGTAATTAATGATTATTAATTACTGATAATATTTCACTGGTATACATCGATGCTTCAGAAATAGGGCAATAGGGAAGGGGCAAAGACAGATAGGCTGTGCCTAAGGTATTAGTAGTGGCATCCCAGTGCGCCACAGCACCAGTCACCTGTTCACCCCTGCAACACAGAGCATGATAATAATAGAGATAGATAGATAGATAGATAGATAGATAGATAGATAGATAGATAGATAGATAGATAGATAGATAGATAGATTAGATAAGATAAGATAACTGTAAATAGATAATATTAGAGTTAAGATAGATGTGTATATATATATCTATATATATATATATATATATCTATGTATATATATAGATAAGATAGATTGTAATTAGATACGCCTAAAGGTAAGTTAAGATAGGTAGATAGATATATAGATAAGATAGATTGTAAGTAGATATTAGAGTTAAGATAAAATCATTATCATGCCCTAATGTTGCACCTTTGTCTTTTCTAAGTATCAATGTCTGCCAGGAACATATTATCACACTTCTCTCTTTTTCCAGGTGGGCATTCTCCATGACGCAACATGTGAGGGGAACATCAAGCAAGCTACATCCCTACCTATTGCGAGGCCACCTTGACTCCAGACTTGTCACGGCAACGACCAAAGGGGAACTACAGCCAAAGAAAACCCAGGACAGGTAATTAATGATTATTAATTACTGATAATATTTCACTGGTATACATCGATGCTTCAGAAATAGGGCAATAGGGAAGGGGCAAAGACAGATAGGCTGTGCCTAAGGTATTAGTAGTGGCATCCCAGTGCGCCACAGCACCAGTCACCTGTTCACCCCTGCAACACAGAGCATGATAATAATAGAGATAGATAGATAGATAGATAGATAGATAGATAGATAGATAGATAGATAGATAGATTAGATAAGATAAGATAACTGTAAATAGATAATATTAGAGTTAAGTTAAGATAGATGTATATATATGTATATATATATATATATATATATATATATAAGATAGATTGTAATTAGATACGCCTAAAGGTAAGTTAAGATAGGTAGATAGATATATATATAAGATAGATTGTAAGTAGATAATATTAGAGTTAAGATAAAATCATTATCATGCCCTAATGTTGCACCTTTGTCTTTTCTAAGTATCAATGTCTGCCAGGAACATATTATCACGCTTCTCTCTTTTTCCAGGTGGGCATTCTCCTTGACGCAACATGTGAGGGGAACATCAAGTAAGCTACATCCCTGCCTATTGCGAGGCCACCTTGACTCCAGACTTGTCACGGCAACGACCAAAGGTGAACTACAGCCAAAGAAAACCCAGGACAGGTAATTAATGATTATTAATTACTGATAATATTTCACTGGTAGACATCGATGCTTCAGAAATAGGGCAATAGGGAAGGGGCAAAGACAGATAGGCTGTGCCTAAGGTATTAGTAGTGGCATCCCAGTGCGCCACAGCACCAGTCACCTGTTCACCCCTGCAACACAGAGCATGATAATAATAGAGATAGATAGATAGATAGATAGATAGATAGATAGATAGATAGATAGATAGATAGATAGATAGATAGATAGATTAGATAAGATAAGATAACTGTAAATAGATAATATTAGAGTTAAGATAGATGTGTATATATATATCTATATATATATATATATATATCTATGTATATATATAGATAAGATAGATTGTAATTAGATACGCCTAAAGGTAAGTTAAGATAGGTAGATAGATATATAGATAAGATAGATTGTAAGTAGATATTAGAGTTAAGATAAAATCATTATCATGCCCTAATGTTGCACCTTTGTCTTTTCTAAGTATCAATGTCTGCCAGGAACATATTATCACACTTCTCTCTTTTTCCAGGTGGGCATTCTCCATGACGCAACATGTGAGGGGAACATCAAGCAAGCTACATCCCTACCTATTGCGAGGCCACCTTGACTCCAGACTTGTCACGGCAACGACCAAAGGGGAACTACAGCCAAAGAAAACCCAGGACAGGTAATTAATGATTATTAATTACTGATAATATTTCACTGGTATACATCGATGCTTCAGAAATAGGGCAATAGGGAAGGGGCAAAGACAGATAGGCTGTGCCTAAGGTATTAGTAGTGGCATCCCAGTGCGCCACAGCACCAGTCACCTGTTCACCCCTGCAACACAGAGCATGATAATAATAGAGATAGATAGATAGATAGATAGATAGATAGATAGATAGATAGATAGATAGATAGATAGATAGATAGATAGATTAGATAAGATAAGATAACTGTAAATAGATAATATTAGAGTTAAGACAGATGTGTATATATATATCTATATATATATATATATATATCTATGTATATATATAGATAAGATAGATTGTAATTAGATACGCCTAAAGGTAAGTTAAGATAGGTAGATAGATATATAGATAAGATAGATTGTAAGTAGATAATATTAGAGTTAAGATAAAATCATTATCATGCCCTAATGTTGCACCTTTGTCTTTTCTAAGTATCAATGTCTGCCAGGAACATATTATCACACTTCTCTCTTTTTCCAGGTGGGCATTCTCCATGACGCAACATGTGAGGGGAACATCAAGCAAGCTACATCCCTGCCTATTGCGAGGCCACCTTGACTCCAGACTTGTCACGGCAACGACCAAAGGGGAACTACAGCCAAAGAAAACCCAGGACAGGTAATTAATGATTATTAATTACTGATAATATTTCACTGGTATACATCGATGCTTCAGAAATAGGGCAATAGGGAAGGGGCAAAGACAGATAGGCTGTGCCTAAGGTATTAGTAGTGGCATCCCAGTGCGCCACAGCACCAGTCACCTGTTCACCCCTGCAACACAGAGCATGATAATAATAGAGATAGATAGATAGATAGATAGATAGATAGATAGATAGATAGATAGATAGATTAGATAAGATAAGATAACTGTAAATAGATAATATTAGAGTTAAGTTAAGATAGATGTATATATATGTATATATATATATATATATATATATATATAAGATAGATTGTAATTAGATACGCCTAAAGGTAAGTTAAGATAGGTAGATAGATATATATATAAGATAGATTGTAAGTAGATAATATTAGAGTTAAGATAAAATCATTATCATGCCCTAATGTTGCACCTTTGTCTTTTCTAAGTATCAATGTCTGCCAGGAACATATTATCACGCTTCTCTCTTTTTCCAGGTGGGCATTCTCCTTGACGCAACATGTGAGGGGAACATCAAGTAAGCTACATCCCTGCCTATTGCGAGGCCACCTTGACTCCAGACTTGTCACGGCAACGACCAAAGGTGAACTACAGCCAAAGAAAACCCAGGACAGGTAATTAATGATTATTAATTACTGATAATATTTCACTGGTAGACATCGATGCTTCAGAAATAGGGCAATAGGGAAGGGGCAAAGACAGATAGGCTGTGCCTAAGGTATTAGTAGTGGCATCCCAGTCCGCCACAGCACCAGTCACCTGTTCACCCCTGCAACACAGAGCATGATAATAATAGAGATAGATAGATAGATAGATAGATAGATAGATAGATAGATAGATAGATAGATAGATAGATAGATAGATTAGATAAGATAAGATAAGATAACTGTAAATAGATAATATTAGAGTTAAGTTAAGATAGATGTATATATATGTATATATATATATATAAGATAGATTGTAATTAGATACGCCTAAAGGTAAGTTAAGATAGGTAGATAGATATATAGATAAGATAGATTGTAAGTAGATAATATTAGAGTTAAGATAAAATCATTATCATGCCCTAATGTTGCACCTTTGTCTTTTCTAAGTATCAATGTCTGCCAGGAACATATTATCACGCTTCTCTCTTTTTCCAGGTGGGCATTCTCCATGACGCAACATGTGAGGGGAACATCAAGCAAGCTACATCCCTGCCTATTGCGAGGCCACCTTGACTCCAGACTTGTCACGGCAACGACCAAAGGTGAACTACAGCCAAAGAAAACCCAGGACAGGTAATTAATGATTATTAATTACTGATAATATTTCACTGGTAGACATCGATGCTTCAGAAATAGGGCAATAGGGAAGGGGCAAAGACAGATAGGCTGTGCCTAAGGTATTAGTAGTGGCATCCCAGTGCGCCACAGCACCAGTCACCTGTTCACCCCTGCAACACAGAGCATGATAATAATAGAGATAGATAGATAGATAGATAGATAGATAGATAGATAGATAGATAGATTAGATAAGATAAGATAACTGTAAATAGATAATATTAGAGTTAAGATAGATGTGTATATATATATCTATATATATATATATATATATATCTATGTATATATATAGATAAGATAGATTGTAATTAGATACGCCTAAAGGTAAGTTAAGATAGGTAGATAGATATATAGATAAGATAGATTGTAAGTAGATAATATTAGAGTTAAGATAAAATCATTATCATGCCCTAATGTTGCACCTTTGTCTTTTCTAAGTATCAATGTCTGCCAGGAACATATTATCACACTTCTCTCTTTTTCCAGGTGGGCATTCTCCATGACGCAACATGTGAGGGGAACATCAAGCAAGCTACATCCCTGCCTATTGCGAGGCCACCTTGACTCCAGACTTGTCACGGCAACGACCAAAGGGGAACTACAGCCAAAGAAAACCCAGGACAGGTAATTAATGATTATTAATTACTGATAATATTTCACTGGTATACATCGATGCTTCAGAAATAGGGCAATAGGGAAGGGGCAAAGACAGATAGGCTGTGCCTAAGGTATTAGTAGTGGCATCCCAGTGCGCCACAGCACCAGTCACCTGTTCACCCCTGCAACACAGAGCATGATAATAATAGAGATAGATAGATAGATAGATAGATAGATAGATAGATAGATAGATAGATAGATAGATAGATAGATAGATTAGATAAGATAAGATAACTGTAAATAGATAATATTAGAGTTAAGATAGATGTGTATAT
The DNA here is from genome assembly GCF_028390025.1 of Pseudophryne corroboree. Taxonomy (NCBI): domain Eukaryota; kingdom Metazoa; phylum Chordata; class Amphibia; order Anura; family Myobatrachidae; genus Pseudophryne; species Pseudophryne corroboree. Next base: position 12,929 of record NW_026968382.1, read on the forward strand.
ATATATCTATATATATATATATATATATCTATGTATATATATAGATAAGATAGATTGTAATTAGATACGCCTAAAGGTAAGTTAAGATAGGTAGATAGATATATAGATAAGATAGATTGTAAGTAGATATTAGAGTTAAGATAAAATCATTATCATGCCCTAATGTTGCACCTTTGTCTTTTCTAAGTATCAATGTCTGCCAGGAACATATTATCACACTTCTCTCTTTTTCCAGGTGGGCATTCTCCATGACGCAACATGTGAGGGGAACATCAAGCAAGCTACATCCCTACCTATTGCGAGGCCACCTTGACTCCAGACTTGTCACGGCAACGACCAAAGGGGAACTACAGCCAAAGAAAACCCAGGACAGGTAATTAATGATTATTAATTACTGATAATATTTCACTGGTATACATCGATGCTTCAGAAATAGGGCAATAGGGAAGGGGCAAAGACAGATAGGCTGTGCCTAAGGTATTAGTAGTGGCATCCCAGTGCGCCACAGCACCAGTCACCTGTTCACCCCTGCAACACAGAGCATGATAATAATAGAGATAGATAGATAGATAGATAGATAGATAGATAGATAGATAGATAGATAGATAGATAGATAGATAGATAGATTAGATAAGATAAGATAACTGTAAATAGATAATATTAGAGTTAAGACAGATGTGTATATATATATCTATATATATATATATATATATCTATGTATATATATAGATAAGATAGATTGTAATTAGATACGCCTAAAGGTAAGTTAAGATAGGTAGATAGATATATAGATAAGATAGATTGTAAGTAGATAATATTAGAGTTAAGATAAAATCATTATCATGCCCTAATGTTGCACCTTTGTCTTTTCTAAGTATCAATGTCTGCCAGGAACATATTATCACACTTCTCTCTTTTTCCAGGTGGGCATTCTCCATGACGCAACATGTGAGGGGAACATCAAGCAAGCTACATCCCTGCCTATTGCGAGGCCACCTTGACTCCAGACTTGTCACGGCAACGACCAAAGGGGAACTACAGCCAAAGAAAACCCAGGACAGGTAATTAATGATTATTAATTACTGATAATATTTCACTGGTATACATCGATGCTTCAGAAATAGGGCAATAGGGAAGGGGCAAAGACAGATAGGCTGTGCCTAAGGTATTAGTAGTGGCATCCCAGTGCGCCACAGCACCAGTCACCTGTTCACCCCTGCAACACAGAGCATGATAATAATAGAGATAGATAGATAGATAGATAGATAGATAGATAGATAGATAGATAGATAGATAGATTAGATAAGATAAGATAACTGTAAATAGATAATATTAGAGTTAAGTTAAGATAGATGTATATATATGTATATATATATATATATATATATATATATAAGATAGATTGTAATTAGATACGCCTAAAGGTAAGTTAAGATAGGTAGATAGATATATATATAAGATAGATTGTAAGTAGATAATATTAGAGTTAAGATAAAATCATTATCATGCCCTAATGTTGCACCTTTGTCTTTTCTAAGTATCAATGTCTGCCAGGAACATATTATCACGCTTCTCTCTTTTTCCAGGTGGGCATTCTCCTTGACGCAACATGTGAGGGGAACATCAAGTAAGCTACATCCCTGCCTATTGCGAGGCCACCTTGACTCCAGACTTGTCACGGCAACGACCAAAGGTGAACTACAGCCAAAGAAAACCCAGGACAGGTAATTAATGATTATTAATTACTGATAATATTTCACTGGTAGACATCGATGCTTCAGAAATAGGGCAATAGGGAAGGGGCAAAGACAGATAGGCTGTGCCTAAGGTATTAGTAGTGGCATCCCAGTCCGCCACAGCACCAGTCACCTGTTCACCCCTGCAACACAGAGCATGATAATAATAGAGATAGATAGATAGATAGATAGATAGATAGATAGATAGATAGATAGATAGATAGATAGATAGATAGATTAGATAAGATAAGATAAGATAACTGTAAATAGATAATATTAGAGTTAAGTTAAGATAGATGTATATATATGTATATATATATATATAAGATAGATTGTAATTAGATACGCCTAAAGGTAAGTTAAGATAGGTAGATAGATATATAGATAAGATAGATTGTAAGTAGATAATATTAGAGTTAAGATAAAATCATTATCATGCCCTAATGTTGCACCTTTGTCTTTTCTAAGTATCAATGTCTGCCAGGAACATATTATCACGCTTCTCTCTTTTTCCAGGTGGGCATTCTCCATGACGCAACATGTGAGGGGAACATCAAGCAAGCTACATCCCTGCCTATTGCGAGGCCACCTTGACTCCAGACTTGTCACGGCAACGACCAAAGGTGAACTACAGCCAAAGAAAACCCAGGACAGGTAATTAATGATTATTAATTACTGATAATATTTCACTGGTAGACATCGATGCTTCAGAAATAGGGCAATAGGGAAGGGGCAAAGACAGATAGGCTGTGCCTAAGGTATTAGTAGTGGCATCCCAGTGCGCCACAGCACCAGTCACCTGTTCACCCCTGCAACACAGAGCATGATAATAATAGAGATAGATAGATAGATAGATAGATAGATAGATAGATAGATAGATAGATAGATAGATTAGATAAGATAAGATAACTGTAAATAGATAATATTAGAGTTAAGATAGATGTGTATATATATATCTATATATATATATATATATATATCTATGTATATATATAGATAAGATAGATTGTAATTAGATACGCCTAAAGGTAAGTTAAGATAGGTAGATAGATATATAGATAAGATAGATTGTAAGTAGATAATATTAGAGTTAAGATAAAATCATTATCATGCCCTAATGTTGCACCTTTGTCTTTTCTAAGTATCAATGTCTGCCAGGAACATATTATCACACTTCTCTCTTTTTCCAGGTGGGCATTCTCCATGACGCAACATGTGAGGGGAACATCAAGCAAGCTACATCCCTGCCTATTGCGAGGCCACCTTGACTCCAGACTTGTCACGGCAACGACCAAAGGGGAACTACAGCCAAAGAAAACCCAGGACAGGTAATTAATGATTATTAATTACTGATAATATTTCACTGGTATACATCGATGCTTCAGAAATAGGGCAATAGGGAAGGGGCAAAGACAGATAGGCTGTGCCTAAGGTATTAGTAGTGGCATCCCAGTGCGCCACAGCACCAGTCACCTGTTCACCCCTGCAACACAGAGCATGATAATAATAGAGATAGATAGATAGATAGATAGATAGATAGATAGATAGATAGATAGATAGATAGATAGATAGATAGATAGATTAGATAAGATAAGATAACTGTAAATAGATAATATTAGAGTTAAGATAGATGTGTATATATATATCTATATATATATATATATATATCTATGTATATATATAGATAAGATAGATTGTAATTAGATACGCCTAAAGGTAAGTTAAGATAGGTAGATAGATATATAGATAAGATAGATTGTAAGTAGATATTAGAGTTAAGATAAAATCATTATCATGCCCTAATGTTGCACCTTTGTCTTTTCTAAGTATCAATGTCTGCCAGGAACATATTATCACACTTCTCTCTTTTTCCAGGTGGGCATTCTCCATGACGCAACATGTGAGGGGAACATCAAGCAAGCTACATCCCTACCTATTGCGAGGCCACCTTGACTCCAGACTTGTCACGGCAACGACCAAAGGGGAACTACAGCCAAAGAAAACCCAGGACAGGTAATTAATGATTATTAATTACTGATAATATTTCACTGGTATACATCGATGCTTCAGAAATAGGGCAATAGGGAAGGGGCAAAGACAGATAGGCTGTGCCTAAGGTATTAGTAGTGGCATCCCAGTGCGCCACAGCACCAGTCACCTGTTCACCCCTGCAACACAGAGCATGATAATAATAGAGATAGATAGATAGATAGATAGATAGATAGATAGATAGATAGATAGATAGATAGATAGATAGATAGATAGATTAGATAAGATAAGATAACTGTAAATAGATAATATTAGAGTTAAGACAGATGTGTATATATATATCTATATATATATATATATATATCTATGTATATATATAGATAAGATAGATTGTAATTAGATACGCCTAAAGGTAAGTTAAGATAGGTAGATAGATATATAGATAAGATAGATTGTAAGTAGATATTAGAGTTAAGATAAAATCATTATCATGCCCTAATGTTGCACCTTTGTCTTTTCTAAGTATCAATGTCTGCCAGGAACATATTATCACACTTCTCTCTTTTTCCAGGTGGGCATTCTCCATGACGCAACATGTGAGGGGAACATCAAGCAAGCTACATCCCTGCCTATTGCGAGGCCACCTTGACTCCAGACTTGTCACGGCAACGACCAAAGGGGAACTACAGCCAAAGAAAACCCAGGACAGGTAATTAATGATTATTAATTACTGATAATATTTCACTGGTATACATCGATGCTTCAGAAATAGGGCAATAGGGAAGGGGCAAAGACAGATAGGCTGTGCCTAAGGTATTAGTAGTGGCATCCCAGTGCGCCACAGCACCAGTCACCTGTTCACCCCTGCAACACAGAGCATGATAATAATAGAGATAGATAGATAGATAGATAGATAGATAGATAGATAGATAGATAGATAGATAGATAGATTAGATAAGATAAGATAACTGTAAATAGATAATATTAGAGTTAAGATAGATGTGTATATATATATCTATATATATATATATATATATATCTATGTATATATATAGATAAGATAGATTGTAATTAGATACGCCTAAAGGTAAGTTAAGATAGGTAGATAGATATATAGATAAGATAGATTGTAAGTAGATAATATTAGAGTTAAGATAAAATCATTATCATGCCCTAATGTTGCACCTTTGTCTTTTCTAAGTATCAATGTCTGCCAGGAACATATTATCACACTTCTCTCTTTTTCCAGGTGGGCATTCTCCATGACGCAACATGTGAGGGGAACATCAAGCAAGCTACATCCCTGCCTATTGCGAGGCCACCTTGACTCCAGACTTGTCACGGCAACGACCAAAGGGGAACTACAGCCAAAGAAAACCCAGGACAGGTAATTAATGATTATTAATTACTGATAATATTTCACTGGTATACATCGATGCTTCAGAAATAGGGCAATAGGGAAGGGGCAAAGACAGATAGGCTGTGCCTAAGGTATTAGTAGTGGCATCCCAGTGCGCCACAGCACCAGTCACCTGTTCACCCCTGCAACACAGAGCATGATAATAATAGAGATAGATAGATAGATAGATAGATAGATAGATAGATAGATAGATAGATAGATAGATAGATAGATAGATTAGATAAGATAAGATAACTGTAAATAGATAATATTAGAGTTAAGATAGATGTGTATATATATATCTATATATATATATATATATATCTATGTATATATATAGATAAGATAGATTGTAATTAGATACGCCTAAAGGTAAGTTAAGATAGGTAGATAGATATATAGATAAGATAGATTGTAAGTAGATATTAGAGTTAAGATAAAATCATTATCATGCCCTAATGTTGCACCTTTGTCTTTTCTAAGTATCAATGTCTGCCAGGAACATATTATCACACTTCTCTCTTTTTCCAGGTGGGCATTCTCCATGACGCAACATGTGAGGGGAACATCAAGCAAGCTACATCCCTACCTATTGCGAGGCCACCTTGACTCCAGACTTGTCACGGCAACGACCAAAGGGGAACTACAGCCAAAGAAAACCCAGGACAGGTAATTAATGATTATTAATTACTGATAATATTTCACTGGTATACATCGATGCTTCAGAAATAGGGCAATAGGGAAGGGGCAAAGACAGATAGGCTGTGCCTAAGGTATTAGTAGTGGCATCCCAGTGCGCCACAGCACCAGTCACCTGTTCACCCCTGCAACACAGAGCATGATAATAATAGAGATAGATAGATAGATAGATAGATAATAGATAGATAGATAGATAGATAGATAGATAGATAGATAGATTAGATAAGATAAGATAACTGTAAATAGATAATATTAGAGTTAAGACAGATGTGTATATATATATCTATATATATATATATATATATCTATGTATATATATAGATAAGATAGATTGTAATTAGATACGCCTAAAGGTAAGTTAAGATAGGTAGATTAGATATATAGATAAGATAGATTGTAAGTAGATATTAGAGTTAAGATAAAATCATTATCATGCCCTAATGTTGCACCTTTGTCTTTTCTAAGTATCAATGTCTGCCAGGAACATATTATCACACTTCTCTCTTTTTCCAGGTGGGCATTCTCCATGACGCAACATGTGAGGGGAACATCAAGCAAGCTACATCCCTGCCTATTGCGAGGCCACCTTGACTCCAGACTTGTCACGGCAACGACCAAAGGGGAACTACAGCCAAAGAAAACCCAGGACAGGTAATTAATGATTATTAATTACTGATAATATTTCACTGGTATACATCGATGCTTCAGAAATAGGGCAATAGGGAAGGGGCAAAGACAGATAGGCTGTGCCTAAGGTATTAGTAGTGGCATCCCAGTGCGCCACAGCACCAGTCACCTGTTCACCCCTGCAACACAGAGCATGATAATAATAGAGATAGATAGATAGATAGATAGATAGATAGATAGATAGATAGATAGATAGATAGATAGATAGATAGATTAGATAAGATAAGATAACTGTAAATAGATAATATTAGAGTTAAGATAGATGTGTATATATATATCTATATATATATATATATATATCTATGTATATATATAGATAAGATAGATTGTAATTAGATACGCCTAAAGGTAAGTTAAGATAGGTAGATAGATATATAGATAAGATAGATTGTAAGTAGATATTAGAGTTAAGATAAAATCATTATCATGCCCTAATGTTGCACCTTTGTCTTTTCTAAGTATCAATGTCTGCCAGGAACATATTATCACACTTCTCTCTTTTTCCAGGTGGGCATTCTCCATGACGCAACATGTGAGGGGAACATCAAGCAAGCTACATCCCTACCTATTGCGAGGCCACCTTGACTCCAGACTTGTCACGGCAACGACCAAAGGGGAACTACAGCCAAAGAAAACCCAGGACAGGTAATTAATGATTATTAATTACTGATAATATTTCACTGGTATACATCGATGCTTCAGAAATAGGGCAATAGGGAAGGGGCAAAGACAGATAGGCTGTGCCTAAGGTATTAGTAGTGGCATCCCAGTGCGCCACAGCACCAGTCACCTGTTCACCCCTGCAACACAGAGCATGATAATAATAGAGATAGATAGATAGATAGATAGATAGATAGATAGATAGATAGATAGATAGATAGATAGATAGATTAGATAAGATAAGATAACTGTAAATAGATAATATTAGAGTTAAGACAGATGTGTATATATATATCTATATATATATATATATATATCTATGTATATATATAGATAAGATAGATTGTAATTAGATACGCCTAAAGGTAAGTTAAGATAGGTAGATAGATATATAGATAAGATAGATTGTAAGTAGATAATATTAGAGTTAAGATAAAATCATTATCATGCCCTAATGTTGCACCTTTGTCTTTTCTAAGTATCAATGTCTGCCAGGAACATATTATCACACTTCTCTCTTTTTCCAGGTGGGCATTCTCCATGACGCAACATGTGAGGGGAACATCAAGCAAGCTACATCCCTGCCTATTGCGAGGCCACCTTGACTCCAGACTTGTCACGGCAACGACCAAAGGGGAACTACAGCCAAAGAAAACCCAGGACAGGTAATTAATGATTATTAATTACTGATAATATTTCACTGGTATACATCGATGCTTCAGAAATAGGGCAATAGGGAAGGGGCAAAGACAGATAGGCTGTGCCTAAGGTATTAGTAGTGGCATCCCAGTGCGCCACAGCACCAGTCACCTGTTCACCCCTGCAACACAGAGCATGATAATAATAGATAGATAGATAGATAGATAGATAGATAGATAGATAGATAGATAGATAGATAGATAGATAGATAGATAGATTAGATAAGATAAGATAACTGTAAATAGATAATATTAGAGTTAAGTTAAGATAGATGTATATATATGTATATATATATATATATATATATATATATAAGATAGATTGTAATTAGATACGCCTAAAGGTAAGTTAAGATAGGTAGATAGATATATATATAAGATAGATTGTAAGTAGATAATATTAGAGTTAAGATAAAATCATTATCATGCCCTAATGTTGCACCTTTGTCTTTTCTAAGTATCAATGTCTGCCAGGAACATATTATCACGCTTCTCTCTTTTTCCAGGTGGGCATTCTCCTTGACGCAACATGTGAGGGGAACATCAAGTAAGCTACATCCCTGCCTATTGCGAGGCCACCTTGACTCCAGACTTGTCACGGCAACGACCAAAGGTGAACTACAGCCAAAGAAAACCCAGGACAGGTAATTAATGATTATTAATTACTGATAATATTTCACTGGTAGACATCGATGCTTCAGAAATAGGGCAATAGGGAAGGGGCAAAGACAGATAGGCTGTGCCTAAGGTATTAGTAGTGGCATCCCAGTCCGCCACAGCACCAGTCACCTGTTCACCCCTGCAACACAGAGCATGATAATAATAGAGATAGATAGATAGATAGATAGATAGATAGATAGATAGATAGATAGATAGATAGATAGATAGATAGATTAGATAAGATAAGATAAGATAACTGTAAATAGATAATATTAGAGTTAAGTTAAGATAGATGTATATATATGTATATATATATATATAAGATAGATTGTAATTAGATACGCCTAAAGGTAAGTTAAGATAGGTAGATAGATATATAGATAAGATAGATTGTAAGTAGATAATATTAGAGTTAAGATAAAATCATTATCATGCCCTAATGTTGCACCTTTGTCTTTTCTAAGTATCAATGTCTGCCAGGAACATATTATCACGCTTCTCTCTTTTTCCAGGTGGGCATTCTCCATGACGCAACATGTGAGGGGAACATCAAGCAAGCTACATCCCTGCCTATTGCGAGGCCACCTTGACTCCAGACTTGTCACGGCAACGACCAAAGGTGAACTACAGCCAAAGAAAACCCAGGACAGGTAATTAATGATTATTAATTACTGATAATATTTCACTGGTAGACATCGATGCTTCAGAAATAGGGCAATAGGGAAGGGGCAAAGACAGATAGGCTGTGCCTAAGGTATTAGTAGTGGCATCCCAGTGCGCCACAGCACCAGTCACCTGTTCACCCCTGCAACACAGAGCATGATAATAATAGAGATAGATAGATAGATAGATAGATAGATAGATAGATAGATAGATAGATAGATAGATTAGATAAGATAAGATAACTGTAAATAGATAATATTAGAGTTAAGATAGATGTGTATATATATATCTATATATATATATATATATATATCTATGTATATATATAGATAAGATAGATTGTAATTAGATACGCCTAAAGGTAAGTTAAGATAGGTAGATAGATATATAGATAAGATAGATTGTAAGTAGATAATATTAGAGTTAAGATAAAATCATTATCATGCCCTAATGTTGCACCTTTGTCTTTTCTAAGTATCAATGTCTGCCAGGAACATATTATCACACTTCTCTCTTTTTCCAGGTGGGCATTCTCCATGACGCAACATGTGAGGGGAACATCAAGCAAGCTACATCCCTGCCTATTGCGAGGCCACCTTGACTCCAGACTTGTCACGGCAACGACCAAAGGGGAACTACAGCCAAAGAAAACCCAGGACAGGTAATTAATGATTATTAATTACTGATAATATTTCACTGGTATACATCGATGCTTCAGAAATAGGGCAATAGGGAAGGGGCAAAGACAGATAGGCTGTGCCTAAGGTATTAGTAGTGGCATCCCAGTGCGCCACAGCACCAGTCACCTGTTCACCCCTGCAACACAGAGCATGATAATAATAGAGATAGATAGATAGATAGATAGATAGATAGATAGATAGATAGATAGATAGATAGATAGATAGATTAGATAAGATAAGATAACTGTAAATAGATAATATTAGAGTTAAGATAGATGTGTATATATATATCTATATATATATATATATATATCTATGTATATATATAGATAAGATAGATTGTAATTAGATACGCCTAAAGGTAAGTTAAGATAGGTAGATAGATATATAGATAAGATAGATTGTAAGTAGATATTAGAGTTAAGATAAAATCATTATCATGCCCTAATGTTGCACCTTTGTCTTTTCTAAGTATCAATGTCTGCCAGGAACATATTATCACACTTCTCTCTTTTTCCAGGTGGGCATTCTCCATGACGCAACATGTGAGGGGAACATCAAGCAAGCTACATCCCTACCTATTGCGAGGCCACCTTGACTCCAGACTTGTCACGGCAACGACCAAAGGGGAACTACAGCCAAAGAAAACCCAGGACAGGTAATTAATGATTATTAATTACTGATAATATTTCACTGGTATACATCGATGCTTCAGAAATAGGGCAATAGGGAAGGGGCAAAGACAGATAGGCTGTGCCTAAGGTATTAGTAGTGGCATCCCAGTGCGCCACAGCACCAGTCACCTGTTCACCCCTGCAACACAGAGCATGATAATAATAGAGATAGATAGATAGATAGATAGATAGATAGATAGATAGATAGATAGATAGATAGATTAGATAAGATAAGATAACTGTAAATAGATAATATTAGAGTTAAGACAGATGTGTATATATATATCTATATATATATATATATATATCTATGTATATATATAGATAAGATAGATTGTAATTAGATACGCCTAAAGGTAAGTTAAGATAGGTAGATAGATATATAGATAAGATAGATTGTAAGTAGATAATATTAGAGTTAAGATAAAATCATTATCATGCCCTAATGTTGCACCTTTGTCTTTTCTAAGTATCAATGTCTGCCAGGAACATATTATCACACTTCTCTCTTTTTCCAGGTGGGCATTCTCCATGACGCAACATGTGAGGGGAACATCAAGCAAGCTACATCCCTGCCTATTGCGAGGCCACCTTGACTCCAGACTTGTCACGGCAACGACCAAAGGGGAACTACAGCCAAAGAAAACCCAGGACAGGTAATTAATGATTATTAATTACTGATAATATTTCACTGGTATACATCGATGCTTCAGAAATAGGGCAATAGGGAAGGGGCAAAGACAGATAGGCTGTGCCTAAGGTATTAGTAGTGGCATCCCAGTGCGCCACAGCACCAGTCACCTGTTCACCCCTGCAACACAGAGCATGATAATAATAGAGATAGATAGATAGATAGATAGATAGATAGATAGATAGATAGATAGATAGATAGATAGATAGATTAGATAAGATAAGATAAGATAACTGTAAATAGATAATATTAGAGTTAAGTTAAGATAGATGTATATATATGTATATATATATATATAAGATAGATTGTAATTAGATACGCCTAAAGGTAAGTTAAGATAGGTAGATAGATATATAGATAAGATAGATTGTAAGTAGATAATATTAGAGTTAAGATAAAATCATTATCATGCCCTAATGTTGCACCTTTGTCTTTTCTAAGTATCAATGTCTGCCAGGAACATATTATCACGCTTCTCTCTTTTTCCAGGTGGGCATTCTCCATGACGCAACATGTGAGGGGAACATCAAGCAAGCTACATCCCTGCCTATTGCGAGGCCACCTTGACTCCAGACTTGTCACGGCAACGACCAAAGGTGAACTACAGCCAAAGAAAACCCAGGACAGGTAATTAATGATTATTAATTACTGATAATATTTCACTGGTAGACATCGATGCTTCAGAAATAGGGCAATAGGGAAGGGGCAAAGACAGATAGGCTGTGCCTAAGGTATTAGTAGTGGCATCCCAGTGCGCCACAGCACCAGTCACCTGTTCACCCCTGCAACACAGAGCATGATAATAATAGAGATAGATAGATAGATAGATAGATAGATAGATAGATAGATAGATAGATAGATAGATAGATAGATAGATAGATAGATTAGATAAGATAAGATAACTGTAAATAGATAATATTAGAGTTAAGATAGATGTGTATATATATATCTATATATATATATATATATATATCTATGTATATATATAGATAAGATAGATTGTAATTAGATACGCCTAAAGGTAAGTTAAGATAGGTAGATAGATATATAGATAAGATAGATTGTAAGTAGATAATATTAGAGTTAAGATAAAATCATTATCATGCCCTAATGTTGCACCTTTGTCTTTTCTAAGTATCAATGTCTGCCAGGAACATATTATCACACTTCTCTCTTTTTCCAGGTGGGCATTCTCCATGACGCAACATGTGAGGGGAACATCAAGCAAGCTACATCCCTGCCTATTGCGAGGCCACCTTGACTCCAGACTTGTCACGGCAACGACCAAAGGGGAACTACAGCCAAAGAAAACCCAGGACAGGTAATTAATGATTATTAATTACTGATAATATTTCACTGGTATACATCGATGCTTCAGAAATAGGGCAATAGGGAAGGGGCAAAGACAGATAGGCTGTGCCTAAGGTATTAGTAGTGGCATCCCAGTGCGCCACAGCACCAGTCACCTGTTCACCCCTGCAACACAGAGCATGATAATAATAGAGATAGATAGATAGATAGATAGATAGATAGATAGATAGATAGATAGATAGATAGATAGATAGATAGATTAGATAAGATAAGATAACTGTAAATAGATAATATTAGAGTTAAGATAGATGTGTATATATATATCTATATATATATATATATATATCTATGTATATATATAGATAAGATAGATTGTAATTAGATACGCCTAAAGGTAAGTTAAGATAGGTAGATAGATATATAGATAAGATAGATTGTAAGTAGATATTAGAGTTAAGATAAAATCATTATCATGCCCTAATGTTGCACCTTTGTCTTTTCTAAGTATCAATGTCTGCCAGGAACATATTATCACACTTCTCTCTTTTTCCAGGTGGGCATTCTCCATGACGCAACATGTGAGGGGAACATCAAGCAAGCTACATCCCTACCTATTGCGAGGCCACCTTGACTCCAGACTTGTCACGGCAACGACCAAAGGGGAACTACAGCCAAAGAAAACCCAGGACAGGTAATTAATGATTATTAATTACTGATAATATTTCACTGGTATACATCGATGCTTCAGAAATAGGGCAATAGGGAAGGGGCAAAGACAGATAGGCTGTGCCTAAGGTATTAGTAGTGGCATCCCAGTGCGCCACAGCACCAGTCACCTGTTCACCCCTGCAACACAGAGCATGATAATAATAGAGATAGATAGATAGATAGATAGATAGATAGATAGATAGATAGATAGATAGATAGATAGATAGATAGATAGATAGATTAGATAAGATAAGATAACTGTAAATAGATAATATTAGAGTTAAGACAGATGTGTATATATATATCTATATATATATATATATATATCTATGTATATATATAGATAAGATAGATTGTAATTAGATACGCCTAAAGGTAAGTTAAGATAGGTAGATAGATATATAGATAAGATAGATTGTAAGTAGATATTAGAGTTAAGATAAAATCATTATCATGCCCTAATGTTGCACCTTTGTCTTTTCTAAGTATCAATGTCTGCCAGGAACATATTATCACACTTCTCTCTTTTTCCAGGTGGGCATTCTCCATGACGCAACATGTGAGGGGAACATCAAGCAAGCTACATCCCTGCCTATTGCGAGGCCACCTTGACTCCAGACTTGTCACGGCAACGACCAAAGGGGAACTACAGCCAAAGAAAACCCAGGACAGGTAATTAATGATTATTAATTACTGATAATATTTCACTGGTATACATCGATGCTTCAGAAATAGGGCAATAGGGAAGGGGCAAAGACAGATAGGCTGTGCCTAAGGTATTAGTAGTGGCATCCCAGTGCGCCACAGCACCAGTCACCTGTTCACCCCTGCAACACAGAGCATGATAATAATAGAGATAGATAGATAGATAGATAGATAGATAGATAGATAGATAGATAGATAGATAGATTAGATAAGATAAGATAACTGTAAATAGATAATATTAGAGTTAAGATAGATGTGTATATATATATCTATATATATATATATATATATATCTATGTATATATATAGATAAGATAGATTGTAATTAGATACGCCTAAAGGTAAGTTAAGATAGGTAGATAGATATATAGATAAGATAGATTGTAAGTAGATAATATTAGAGTTAAGATAAAATCATTATCATGCCCTAATGTTGCACCTTTGTCTTTTCTAAGTATCAATGTCTGCCAGGAACATATTATCACACTTCTCTCTTTTTCCAGGTGGGCATTCTCCATGACGCAACATGTGAGGGGAACATCAAGCAAGCTACATCCCTGCCTATTGCGAGGCCACCTTGACTCCAGACTTGTCACGGCAACGACCAAAGGGGAACTACAGCCAAAGAAAACCCAGGACAGGTAATTAATGATTATTAATTACTGATAATATTTCACTGGTATACATCGATGCTTCAGAAATAGGGCAATAGGGAAGGGGCAAAGACAGATAGGCTGTGCCTAAGGTATTAGTAGTGGCATCCCAGTGCGCCACAGCACCAGTCACCTGTTCACCCCTGCAACACAGAGCATGATAATAATAGAGATAGATAGATAGATAGATAGATAGATAGATAGATAGATAGATAGATAGATAGATAGATAGATAGATTAGATAAGATAAGATAACTGTAAATAGATAATATTAGAGTTAAGATAGATGTGTATATATATATCTATATATATATATATATATATCTATGTATATATATAGATAAGATAGATTGTAATTAGATACGCCTAAAGGTAAGTTAAGATAGGTAGATAGATATATAGATAAGATAGATTGTAAGTAGATATTAGAGTTAAGATAAAATCATTATCATGCCCTAATGTTGCACCTTTGTCTTTTCTAAGTATCAATGTCTGCCAGGAACATATTATCACACTTCTCTCTTTTTCCAGGTGGGCATTCTCCATGACGCAACATGTGAGGGGAACATCAAGCAAGCTACATCCCTACCTATTGCGAGGCCACCTTGACTCCAGACTTGTCACGGCAACGACCAAAGGGGAACTACAGCCAAAGAAAACCCAGGACAGGTAATTAATGATTATTAATTACTGATAATATTTCACTGGTATACATCGATGCTTCAGAAATAGGGCAATAGGGAAGGGGCAAAGACAGATAGGCTGTGCCTAAGGTATTAGTAGTGGCATCCCAGTGCGCCACAGCACCAGTCACCTGTTCACCCCTGCAACACAGAGCATGATAATAATAGAGATAGATAGATAGATAGATAGATAGATAGATAGATAGATAGATAGATAGATAGATAGATAGATAGATTAGATAAGATAAGATAACTGTAAATAGATAATATTAGAGTTAAGACAGATGTGTATATATATATCTATATATATATATATATATATCTATGTATATATATAGATAAGATAGATTGTAATTAGATACGCCTAAAGGTAAGTTAAGATAGGTAGATAGATATATAGATAAGATAGATTGTAAGTAGATATTAGAGTTAAGATAAAATCATTATCATGCCCTAATGTTGCACCTTTGTCTTTTCTAAGTATCAATGTCTGCCAGGAACATATTATCACACTTCTCTCTTTTTCCAGGTGGGCATTCTCCATGACGCAACATGTGAGGGGAACATCAAGCAAGCTACATCCCTGCCTATTGCGAGGCCACCTTGACTCCAGACTTGTCACGGCAACGACCAAAGGGGAACTACAGCCAAAGAAAACCCAGGACAGGTAATTAATGATTATTAATTACTGATAATATTTCACTGGTATACATCGATGCTTCAGAAATAGGGCAATAGGGAAGGGGCAAAGACAGATAGGCTGTGCCTAAGGTATTAGTAGTGGCATCCCAGTGCGCCACAGCACCAGTCACCTGTTCACCCCTGCAACACAGAGCATGATAATAATAGAGATAGATAGATAGATAGATAGATAGATAGATAGATAGATAGATAGATAGATAGATAGATAGATAGATTAGATAAGATAAGATAACTGTAAATAGATAATATTAGAGTTAAGATAGATGTGTATATATATATCTATATATATATATATATATATCTATGTATATATATAGATAAGATAGATTGTAATTAGATACGCCTAAAGGTAAGTTAAGATAGGTAGATAGATATATAGATAAGATAGATTGTAAGTAGATATTAGAGTTAAGATAAAATCATTATCATGCCCTAATGTTGCACCTTTGTCTTTTCTAAGTATCAATGTCTGCCAGGAACATATTATCACACTTCTCTCTTTTTCCAGGTGGGCATTCTCCATGACGCAACATGTGAGGGGAACATCAAGCAAGCTACATCCCTACCTATTGCGAGGCCACCTTGACTCCAGACTTGTCACGGCAACGACCAAAGGGGAACTACAGCCAAAGAAAACCCAGGACAGGTAATTAATGATTATTAATTACTGATAATATTTCACTGGTATACATCGATGCTTCAGAAATAGGGCAATAGGGAAGGGGCAAAGACAGATAGGCTGTGCCTAAGGTATTAGTAGTGGCATCCCAGTGCGCCACAGCACCAGTCACCTGTTCACCCCTGCAACACAGAGCATGATAATAATAGAGATAGATAGATAGATAGATAGATAGATAGATAGATAGATAGATAGATAGATAGATAGATAGATTAGATAAGATAAGATAACTGTAAATAGATAATATTAGAGTTAAGACAGATGTGTATATATATATCTATATATATATATATATATATCTATGTATATATATAGATAAGATAGATTGTAATTAGATACGCCTAAAGGTAAGTTAAGATAGGTAGATAGATATATAGATAAGATAGATTGTAAGTAGATAATATTAGAGTTAAGATAAAATCATTATCATGCCCTAATGTTGCACCTTTGTCTTTTCTAAGTATCAATGTCTGCCAGGAACATATTATCACACTTCTCTCTTTTTCCAGGTGGGCATTCTCCATGACGCAACATCCCTGCCTATTGCGAGGCCACCTTGACTCCAGACTTGTCACGGCAACGACCAAAGGGGAACTACAGCCAAAGAAAACCCAGGACAGGTAATTAATGATTATTAATTACTGATAATATTTCACTGGTATACATCGATGCTTCAGAAATAGGGCAATAGGGAAGGGGCAAAGACAGATAGGCTGTGCCTAAGGTATTAGTAGTGGCATCCCAGTGCGCCACAGCACCAGTCACCTGTTCACCCCTGCAACACAGAGCATGATAATAATAGAGATAGATAGATAGATAGATAGATAGATAGATAGATAGATAGATAGATAGATAGATAGATAGATTAGATAAGATAAGATAACTGTAAATAGATAATATTAGAGTTAAGTTAAGATAGATGTATATATATGTATATATATATATATATATATATATATATAAGATAGATTGTAATTAGATACGCCTAAAGGTAAGTTAAGATAGGTAGATAGATATATATATAAGATAGATTGTAAGTAGATAATATTAGAGTTAAGATAAAATCATTATCATGCCCTAATGTTGCACCTTTGTCTTTTCTAAGTATCAATGTCTGCCAGGAACATATTATCACGCTTCTCTCTTTTTCCAGGTGGGCATTCTCCTTGACGCAACATGTGAGGGGAACATCAAGTAAGCTACATCCCTGCCTATTGCGAGGCCACCTTGACTCCAGACTTGTCACGGCAACGACCAAAGGTGAACTACAGCCAAAGAAAACCCAGGACAGGTAATTAATGATTATTAATTACTGATAATATTTCACTGGTAGACATCGATGCTTCAGAAATAGGGCAATAGGGAAGGGGCAAAGACAGATAGGCTGTGCCTAAGGTATTAGTAGTGGCATCCCAGTCCGCCACAGCACCAGTCACCTGTTCACCCCTGCAACACAGAGCATGATAATAATAGAGATAGATAGATAGATAGATAGATAGATAGATAGATAGATAGATAGATAGATAGATAGATAGATAGATAGATAGATTAGATAAGATAAGATAAGATAACTGTAAATAGATAATATTAGAGTTAAGTTAAGATAGATGTATATATATGTATATATATATATATAAGATAGATTGTAATTAGATACGCCTAAAGGTAAGTTAAGATAGGTAGATAGATATATAGATAAGATAGATTGTAAGTAGATAATATTAGAGTTAAGATAAAATCATTATCATGCCCTAATGTTGCACCTTTGTCTTTTCTAAGTATCAATGTCTGCCAGGAACATATTATCACGCTTCTCTCTTTTTCCAGGTGGGCATTCTCCATGACGCAACATGTGAGGGGAACATCAAGCAAGCTACATCCCTGCCTATTGCGAGGCCACCTTGACTCCAGACTTGTCACGGCAACGACCAAAGGTGAACTACAGCCAAAGAAAACCCAGGACAGGTAATTAATGATTATTAATTACTGATAATATTTCACTGGTAGACATCGATGCTTCAGAAATAGGGCAATAGGGAAGGGGCAAAGACAGATAGGCTGTGCCTAAGGTATTAGTAGTGGCATCCCAGTGCGCCACAGCACCAGTCACCTGTTCACCCCTGCAACACAGAGCATGATAATAATAGAGATAGATAGATAGATAGATAGATAGATAGATAGATAGATAGATAGATAGATAGATAGATAAGATAAGATAACTGTAAATAGATAATATTAGAGTTAAGATAGATGTGTATATATATATCTATATATATATATATATATATATCTATGTATATATATAGATAAGATAGATTGTAATTAGATACGCCTAAAGGTAAGTTAAGATAGGTAGATAGATATATAGATAAGATAGATTGTAAGTAGATAATATTAGAGTTAAGATAAAATCATTATCATGCCCTAATGTTGCACCTTTGTCTTTTCTAAGTATCAATGTCTGCCAGGAACATATTATCACACTTCTCTCTTTTTCCAGGTGGGCATTCTCCATGACGCAACATGTGAGGGGAACATCAAGCAAGCTACATCCCTGCCTATTGCGAGGCCACCTTGACTCCAGACTTGTCACGGCAACGACCAAAGGGGAACTACAGCCAAAGAAAACCCAGGACAGGTAATTAATGATTATTAATTACTGATAATATTTCACTGGTATACATCGATGCTTCAGAAATAGGGCAATAGGGAAGGGGCAAAGACAGATAGGCTGTGCCTAAGGTATTAGTAGTGGCATCCCAGTGCGCCACAGCACCAGTCACCTGTTCACCCCTGCAACACAGAGCATGATAATAATAGAGATAGATAGATAGATAGATAGATAGATAGATAGATAGATAGATAGATAGATAGATAGATTAGATAAGATAAGATAACTGTAAATAGATAATATTAGAGTTAAGATAGATGTGTATATATATATCTATATATATATATATATATATCTATGTATATATATAGATAAGATAGATTGTAATTAGATACGCCTAAAGGTAAGTTAAGATAGGTAGATAGATATATAGATAAGATAGATTGTAAGTAGATATTAGAGTTAAGATAAAATCATTATCATGCCCTAATGTTGCACCTTTGTCTTTTCTAAGTATCAATGTCTGCCAGGAACATATTATCACACTTCTCTCTTTTTCCAGGTGGGCATTCTCCATGACGCAACATGTGAGGGGAACATCAAGCAAGCTACATCCCTACCTATTGCGAGGCCACCTTGACTCCAGACTTGTCACGGCAACGACCAAAGGGGAACTACAGCCAAAGAAAACCCAGGACAGGTAATTAATGATTATTAATTACTGATAATATTTCACTGGTATACATCGATGCTTCAGAAATAGGGCAATAGGGAAGGGGCAAAGACAGATAGGCTGTGCCTAAGGTATTAGTAGTGGCATCCCAGTGCGCCACAGCACCAGTCACCTGTTCACCCCTGCAACACAGAGCATGATAATAATAGAGATAGATAGATAGATAGATAGATAGATAGATAGATAGATAGATAGATAGATTAGATAAGATAAGATAACTGTAAATAGATAATATTAGAGTTAAGACAGATGTGTATATATATATCTATATATATATATATATATATCTATGTATATATATAGATAAGATAGATTGTAATTAGATACGCCTAAAGGTAAGTTAAGATAGGTAGATAGATATATAGATAAGATAGATTGTAAGTAGATAATATTAGAGTTAAGATAAAATCATTATCATGCCCTAATGTTGCACCTTTGTCTTTTCTAAGTATCAATGTCTGCCAGGAACATATTATCACACTTCTCTCTTTTTCCAGGTGGGCATTCTCCATGACGCAACATGTGAGGGGAACATCAAGCAAGCTACATCCCTGCCTATTGCGAGGCCACCTTGACTCCAGACTTGTCACGGCAACGACCAAAGGGGAACTACAGCCAAAGAAAACCCAGGACAGGTAATTAATGATTATTAATTACTGATAATATTTCACTGGTATACATCGATGCTTCAGAAATAGGGCAATAGGGAAGGGGCAAAGACAGATAGGCTGTGCCTAAGGTATTAGTAGTGGCATCCCAGTGCGCCACAGCACCAGTCACCTGTTCACCCCTGCAACACAGAGCATGATAATAATAGAGATAGATAGATAGATAGATAGATAGATAGATAGATAGATAGATAGATAGATAGATAGATTAGATAAGATAAGATAAGATAACTGTAAATAGATAATATTAGAGTTAAGTTAAGATAGATGTATATATATGTATATATATATATATAAGATAGATTGTAATTAGATACGCCTAAAGGTAAGTTAAGATAGGTAGATAGATATATAGATAAGATAGATTGTAAGTAGATAATATTAGAGTTAAGATAAAATCATTATCATGCCCTAATGTTGCACCTTTGTCTTTTCTAAGTATCAATGTCTGCCAGGAACATATTATCACGCTTCTCTCTTTTTCCAGGTGGGCATTCTCCATGACGCAACATGTGAGGGGAACATCAAGCAAGCTACATCCCTGCCTATTGCGAGGCCACCTTGACTCCAGACTTGTCACGGCAACGACCAAAGGTGAACTACAGCCAAAGAAAACCCAGGACAGGTAATTAATGATTATTAATTACTGATAATATTTCACTGGTAGACATCGATGCTTCAGAAATAGGGCAATAGGGAAGGGGCAAAGACAGATAGGCTGTGCCTAAGGTATTAGTAGTGGCATCCCAGTGCGCCACAGCACCAGTCACCTGTTCACCCCTGCAACACAGAGCATGATAATAATAGAGATAGATAGATAGATAGATAGATAGATAGATAGATAGATAGATAGATAGATAGATAGATAGATAGATTAGATAAGATAAGATAACTGTAAATAGATAATATTAGAGTTAAGATAGATGTGTATATATATATCTATATATATATATATATATATATCTATGTATATATATAGATAAGATAGATTGTAATTAGATACGCCTAAAGGTAAGTTAAGATAGGTAGATAGATATATAGATAAGATAGATTGTAAGTAGATAATATTAGAGTTAAGATAAAATCATTATCATGCCCTAATGTTGCACCTTTGTCTTTTCTAAGTATCAATGTCTGCCAGGAACATATTATCACACTTCTCTCTTTTTCCAGGTGGGCATTCTCCATGACGCAACATGTGAGGGGAACATCAAGCAAGCTACATCCCTGCCTATTGCGAGGCCACCTTGACTCCAGACTTGTCACGGCAACGACCAAAGGGGAACTACAGCCAAAGAAAACCCAGGACAGGTAATTAATGATTATTAATTACTGATAATATTTCACTGGTATACATCGATGCTTCAGAAATAGGGCAATAGGGAAGGGGCAAAGACAGATAGGCTGTGCCTAAGGTATTAGTAGTGGCATCCCAGTGCGCCACAGCACCAGTCACCTGTTCACCCCTGCAACACAGAGCATGATAATAATAGAGATAGATAGATAGATAGATAGATAGATAGATAGATAGATAGATAGATAGATAGATAGATAGATAGATTAGATAAGATAAGATAACTGTAAATAGATAATATTAGAGTTAAGATAGATGTGTATATATATATCTATATATATATATATATATATCTATGTATATATATAGATAAGATAGATTGTAATTAGATACGCCTAAAGGTAAGTTAAGATAGGTAGATAGATATATAGATAAGATAGATTGTAAGTAGATATTAGAGTTAAGATAAAATCATTATCATGCCCTAATGTTGCACCTTTGTCTTTTCTAAGTATCAATGTCTGCCAGGAACATATTATCACACTTCTCTCTTTTTCCAGGTGGGCATTCTCCATGACGCAACATGTGAGGGGAACATCAAGCAAGCTACATCCCTACCTATTGCGAGGCCACCTTGACTCCAGACTTGTCACGGCAACGACCAAAGGGGAACTACAGCCAAAGAAAACCCAGGACAGGTAATTAATGATTATTAATTACTGATAATATTTCACTGGTATACATCGATGCTTCAGAAATAGGGCAATAGGGAAGGGGCAAAGACAGATAGGCTGTGCCTAAGGTATTAGTAGTGGCATCCCAGTGCGCCACAGCACCAGTCACCTGTTCACCCCTGCAACACAGAGCATGATAATAATAGAGATAGATAGATAGATAGATAGATAGATAGATAGATAGATAGATAGATAGATTAGATAAGATAAGATAACTGTAAATAGATAATATTAGAGTTAAGACAGATGTGTATATATATATCTATATATATATATATATATATCTATGTATATATATAGATAAGATAGATTGTAATTAGATACGCCTAAAGGTAAGTTAAGATAGGTAGATAGATATATAGATAAGATAGATTGTAAGTAGATAATATTAGAGTTAAGATAAAATCATTATCATGCCCTAATGTTGCACCTTTGTCTTTTCTAAGTATCAATGTCTGCCAGGAACATATTATCACACTTCTCTCTTTTTCCAGGTGGGCATTCTCCATGACGCAACATGTGAGGGGAACATCAAGCAAGCTACATCCCTGCCTATTGCGAGGCCACCTTGACTCCAGACTTGTCACGGCAACGACCAAAGGGGAACTACAGCCAAAGAAAACCCAGGACAGGTAATTAATGATTATTAATTACTGATAATATTTCACTGGTATACATCGATGCTTCAGAAATAGGGCAATAGGGAAGGGGCAAAGACAGATAGGCTGTGCCTAAGGTATTAGTAGTGGCATCCCAGTGCGCCACAGCACCAGTCACCTGTTCACCCCTGCAACACAGAGCATGATAATAATAGAGATAGATAGATAGATAGATAGATAGATAGATAGATAGATAGATAGATAGATAGATAGATAGATAGATTAGATAAGATAAGATAACTGTAAATAGATAATATTAGAGTTAAGATAGATGTGTATATATATATCTATATATATATATATATATATATCTATGTATATATATAGATAAGATAGATTGTAATTAGATACGCCTAAAGGTAAGTTAAGATAGGTAGATAGATATATAGATAAGATAGATTGTAAGTAGATAATATTAGAGTTAAGATAAAATCATTATCATGCCCTAATGTTGCACCTTTGTCTTTTCTAAGTATCAATGTCTGCCAGGAACATATTATCACACTTCTCTCTTTTTCCAGGTGGGCATTCTCCATGACGCAACATGTGAGGGGAACATCAAGCAAGCTACATCCCTACCTATTGCGAGGCCACCTTGACTCCAGACTTGTCACGGCAACGACCAAAGGGGAACTACAGCCAAAGAAAACCCAGGACAGGTAATTAATGATTATTAATTACTGATAATATTTCACTGGTATACATCGATGCTTCAGAAATAGGGCAATAGGGAAGGGGCAAAGACAGATAGGCTGTGCCTAAGGTATTAGTAGTGGCATCCCAGTGCGCCACAGCACCAGTCACCTGTTCACCCCTGCAACACAGAGCATGATAATAATAGAGATAGATAGATAGATAGATAGATAGATAGATAGATAGATAGATAGATAGATAGATAGATTAGATAAGATAAGATAACTGTAAATAGATAATATTAGAGTTAAGACAGATGTGTATATATATATCTATATATATATATATATATATCTATGTATATATATAGATAAGATAGATTGTAATTAGATACGCCTAAAGGTAAGTTAAGATAGGTAGATAGATATATAGATAAGATAGATTGTAAGTAGATAATATTAGAGTTAAGATAAAATCATTATCATGCCCTAATGTTGCACCTTTGTCTTTTCTAAGTATCAATGTCTGCCAGGAACATATTATCACACTTCTCTCTTTTTCCAGGTGGGCATTCTCCATGACGCAACATGTGAGGGGAACATCAAGCAAGCTACATCCCTGCCTATTGCGAGGCCACCTTGACTCCAGACTTGTCACGGCAACGACCAAAGGGGAACTACAGCCAAAGAAAACCCAGGACAGGTAATTAATGATTATTAATTACTGATAATATTTCACTGGTATACATCGATGCTTCAGAAATAGGGCAATAGGGAAGGGGCAAAGACAGATAGGCTGTGCCTAAGGTATTAGTAGTGGCATCCCAGTGCGCCACAGCACCAGTCACCTGTTCACCCCTGCAACACAGAGCATGATAATAATAGAGATAGATAGATAGATAGATAGATAGATAGATAGATAGATAGATAGATAGATAGATTAGATAAGATAAGATAACTGTAAATAGATAATATTAGAGTTAAGTTAAGATAGATGTATATATATGTATATATATATATATATATATATATATATAAGATAGATTGTAATTAGATACGCCTAAAGGTAAGTTAAGATAGGTAGATAGATATATATATAAGATAGATTGTAAGTAGATAATATTAGAGTTAAGATAAAATCATTATCATGCCCTAATGTTGCACCTTTGTCTTTTCTAAGTATCAATGTCTGCCAGGAACATATTATCACACTTCTCTCTTTTTCCAGGTGGGCATTCTCCATGACGCAACATGTGAGGGGAACATCAAGCAAGCTACATCCCTGCCTATTGCGAGGCCACCTTGACTCCAGACTTGTCACGGCAACGACCAAAGGGGAACTACAGCCAAAGAAAACCCAGGACAGGTAATTAATGATTATTAATTACTGATAATATTTCACTGGTATACATCGATGCTTCAGAAATAGGGCAATAGGGAAGGGGCAAAGACAGATAGGCTGTGCCTAAGGTATTAGTAGTGGCATCCCAGTGCGCCACAGCACCAGTCACCTGTTCACCCCTGCAACACAGAGCATGATAATAATAGAGATAGATAGATAGATAGATAGATAGATAGATAGATAGATAGATAGATAGATTAGATAAGATAAGATAACTGTAAATAGATAATATTAGAGTTAAGATAGATGTGTATATATATATCTATATATATATATATATATATCTATGTATATATATAGATAAGATAGATTGTAATTAGATACGCCTAAAGGTAAGTTAAGATAGGTAGATAGATATATAGATAAGATAGATTGTAAGTAGATATTAGAGTTAAGATAAAATCATTATCATGCCCTAATGTTGCACCTTTGTCTTTTCTAAGTATCAATGTCTGCCAGGAACATATTATCACACTTCTCTCTTTTTCCAGGTGGGCATTCTCCATGACGCAACATGTGAGGGGAACATCAAGCAAGCTACATCCCTACCTATTGCGAGGCCACCTTGACTCCAGACTTGTCACGGCAACGACCAAAGGGGAACTACAGCCAAAGAAAACCCAGGACAGGTAATTAATGATTATTAATTACTGATAATATTTCACTGGTATACATCGATGCTTCAGAAATAGGGCAATAGGGAAGGGGCAAAGACAGATAGGCTGTGCCTAAGGTATTAGTAGTGGCATCCCAGTGCGCCACAGCACCAGTCACCTGTTCACCCCTGCAACACAGAGCATGATAATAATAGAGATAGATAGATAGATAGATAGATAGATAGATAGATAGATAGATAGATTAGATAAGATAAGATAACTGTAAATAGATAATATTAGAGTTAAGACAGATGTGTATATATATATCTATATATATATATATATATATCTATGTATATATATAGATAAGATAGATTGTAATTAGATACGCCTAAAGGTAAGTTAAGATAGGTAGATAGATATATAGATAAGATAGATTGTAAGTAGATAATATTAGAGTTAAGATAAAATCATTATCATGCCCTAATGTTGCACCTTTGTCTTTTCTAAGTATCAATGTCTGCCAGGAACATATTATCACACTTCTCTCTTTTTCCAGGTGGGCATTCTCCATGACGCAACATGTGAGGGGAACATCAAGCAAGCTACATCCCTGCCTATTGCGAGGCCACCTTGACTCCAGACTTGTCACGGCAACGACCAAAGGGGAACTACAGCCAAAGAAAACCCAGGACAGGTAATTAATGATTATTAATTACTGATAATATTTCACTGGTATACATCGATGCTTCAGAAATAGGGCAATAGGGAAGGGGCAAAGACAGATAGGCTGTGCCTAAGGTATTAGTAGTGGCATCCCAGTGCGCCACAGCACCAGTCACCTGTTCACCCCTGCAACACAGAGCATGATAATAATAGAGATAGATAGATAGATAGATAGATAGATAGATAGATAGATAGATAGATAGATAGATAGATTAGATAAGATAAGATAAGATAACTGTAAATAGATAATATTAGAGTTAAGTTAAGATAGATGTATATATATGTATATATATATATATAAGATAGATTGTAATTAGATACGCCTAAAGGTAAGTTAAGATAGGTAGATAGATATATAGATAAGATAGATTGTAAGTAGATAATATTAGAGTTAAGATAAAATCATTATCATGCCCTAATGTTGCACCTTTGTCTTTTCTAAGTATCAATGTCTGCCAGGAACATATTATCACGCTTCTCTCTTTTTCCAGGTGGGCATTCTCCATGACGCAACATGTGAGGGGAACATCAAGCAAGCTACATCCCTGCCTATTGCGAGGCCACCTTGACTCCAGACTTGTCACGGCAACGACCAAAGGTGAACTACAGCCAAAGAAAACCCAGGACAGGTAATTAATGATTATTAATTACTGATAATATTTCACTGGTAGACATCGATGCTTCAGAAATAGGGCAATAGGGAAGGGGCAAAGACAGATAGGCTGTGCCTAAGGTATTAGTAGTGGCATCCCAGTGCGCCACAGCACCAGTCACCTGTTCACCCCTGCAACACAGAGCATGATAATAATAGAGATAGATAGATAGATAGATAGATAGATAGATAGATAGATAGATAGATAGATAGATAGATAGATAGATTAGATAAGATAAGATAACTGTAAATAGATAATATTAGAGTTAAGATAGATGTGTATATATATATCTATATATATATATATATATATATCTATGTATATATATAGATAAGATAGATTGTAATTAGATACGCCTAAAGGTAAGTTAAGATAGGTAGATAGATATATAGATAAGATAGATTGTAAGTAGATAATATTAGAGTTAAGATAAAATCATTATCATGCCCTAATGTTGCACCTTTGTCTTTTCTAAGTATCAATGTCTGCCAGGAACATATTATCACACTTCTCTCTTTTTCCAGGTGGGCATTCTCCATGACGCAACATGTGAGGGGAACATCAAGCAAGCTACATCCCTGCCTATTGCGAGGCCACCTTGACTCCAGACTTGTCACGGCAACGACCAAAGGGGAACTACAGCCAAAGAAAACCCAGGACAGGTAATTAATGATTATTAATTACTGATAATATTTCACTGGTATACATCGATGCTTCAGAAATAGGGCAATAGGGAAGGGGCAAAGACAGATAGGCTGTGCCTAAGGTATTAGTAGTGGCATCCCAGTGCGCCACAGCACCAGTCACCTGTTCACCCCTGCAACACAGAGCATGATAATAATAGAGATAGATAGATAGATAGATAGATAGATAGATAGATAGATAGATAGATAGATAGAATAGATAGATTAGATAAGATAAGATAACTGTAAATAGATAATATTAGAGTTAAGATAGATGTGTATATATATATCTATATATATATATATATATATCTATGTATATATATAGATAAGATAGATTGTAATTAGATACGCCTAAAGGTAAGTTAAGATAGGTAGATAGATATATAGATAAGATAGATTGTAAGTAGATATTAGAGTTAAGATAAAATCATTATCATGCCCTAATGTTGCACCTTTGTCTTTTCTAAGTATCAATGTCTGCCAGGAACATATTATCACACTTCTCTCTTTTTCCAGGTGGGCATTCTCCATGACGCAACATGTGAGGGGAACATCAAGCAAGCTACATCCCTACCTATTGCGAGGCCACCTTGACTCCAGACTTGTCACGGCAACGACCAAAGGGGAACTACAGCCAAAGAAAACCCAGGACAGGTAATTAATGATTATTAATTACTGATAATATTTCACTGGTATACATCGATGCTTCAGAAATAGGGCAATAGGGAAGGGGCAAAGACAGATAGGCTGTGCCTAAGGTATTAGTAGTGGCATCCCAGTGCGCCACAGCACCAGTCACCTGTTCACCCCTGCAACACAGAGCATGATAATAATAGAGATAGATAGATAGATAGATAGATAGATAGATAGATAGATAGATAGATAGATAGATAGATAGATTAGATAAGATAAGATAACTGTAAATAGATAATATTAGAGTTAAGACAGATGTGTATATATATATCTATATATATATATATATAAAGATAGATTGTAATTAGATACGCCTAAAGGTAAGTTAAGATAGGTAGATAGATATATAGATAAGATAGATTGTAAGTAGATAATATTAGAGTTAAGATAAAATCATTATCATGCCCTAATGTTGCACCTTTGTCTTTTCTAAGTATCAATGTCTGCCAGGAACATATTATCACACTTCTCTCTTTTTCCAGGTGGGCATTCTCCATGACGCAACATGTGAGGGGAACATCAAGCAAGCTACATCCCTGCCTATTGCGAGGCCACCTTGACTCCAGACTTGTCACGGCAACGACCAAAGGGGAACTACAGCCAAAGAAAACCCAGGACAGGTAATTAATGATTATTAATTACTGATAATATTTCACTGGTATACATCGATGCTTCAGAAATAGGGCAATAGGGAAGGGGCAAAGACAGATAGGCTGTGCCTAAGGTATTAGTAGTGGCATCCCAGTGCGCCACAGCACCAGTCACCTGTTCACCCCTGCAACACAGAGCATGATAATAATAGAGATAGATAGATAGATAGATAGATAGATAGATAGATAGATAGATAGATAGATAGATAGATAGATTAGATAAGATAAGATAACTGTAAATAGATAATATTAGAGTTAAGTTAAGATAGATGTATATATATGTATATATATATATATATATATATATATATAAGATAGATTGTAATTAGATACGCCTAAAGGTAAGTTAAGATAGGTAGATAGATATATATATAAGATAGATTGTAAGTAGATAATATTAGAGTTAAGATAAAATCATTATCATGCCCTAATGTTGCACCTTTGTCTTTTCTAAGTATCAATGTCTGCCAGGAACATATTATCACGCTTCTCTCTTTTTCCAGGTGGGCATTCTCCTTGACGCAACATGTGAGGGGAACATCAAGTAAGCTACATCCCTGCCTATTGCGAGGCCACCTTGACTCCAGACTTGTCACGGCAACGACCAAAGGTGAACTACAGCCAAAGAAAACCCAGGACAGGTAATTAATGATTATTAATTACTGATAATATTTCACTGGTAGACATCGATGCTTCAGAAATAGGGCAATAGGGAAGGGGCAAAGACAGATAGGCTGTGCCTAAGGTATTAGTAGTGGCATCCCAGTCCGCCACAGCACCAGTCACCTGTTCACCCCTGCAACACAGAGCATGATAATAATAGAGATAGATAGATAGATAGATAGATAGATAGATAGATAGATAGATAGATAGATAGATAGATAGATAGATAGATAGATTAGATAAGATAAGATAAGATAACTGTAAATAGATAATATTAGAGTTAAGTTAAGATAGATGTATATATATGTATATATATATATATAAGATAGATTGTAATTAGATACGCCTAAAGGTAAGTTAAGATAGGTAGATAGATATATAGATAAGATAGATTGTAAGTAGATAATATTAGAGTTAAGATAAAATCATTATCATGCCCTAATGTTGCACCTTTGTCTTTTCTAAGTATCAATGTCTGCCAGGAACATATTATCACGCTTCTCTCTTTTTCCAGGTGGGCATTCTCCATGACGCAACATGTGAGGGGAACATCAAGCAAGCTACATCCCTGCCTATTGCGAGGCCACCTTGACTCCAGACTTGTCACGGCAACGACCAAAGGTGAACTACAGCCAAAGAAAACCCAGGACAGGTAATTAATGATTATTAATTACTGATAATATTTCACTGGTAGACATCGATGCTTCAGAAATAGGGCAATAGGGAAGGGGCAAAGACAGATAGGCTGTGCCTAAGGTATTAGTAGTGGCATCCCAGTGCGCCACAGCACCAGTCACCTGTTCACCCCTGCAACACAGAGCATGATAATAATAGAGATAGATAGATAGATAGATAGATAGATAGATAGATAGATAGATAGATAGATAGATAGATAAGATAAGATAACTGTAAATAGATAATATTAGAGTTAAGATAGATGTGTATATATATATCTATATATATATATATATATATATCTATGTATATATATAGATAAGATAGATTGTAATTAGATACGCCTAAAGGTAAGTTAAGATAGGTAGATAGATATATAGATAAGATAGATTGTAAGTAGATAATATTAGAGTTAAGATAAAATCATTATCATGCCCTAATGTTGCACCTTTGTCTTTTCTAAGTATCAATGTCTGCCAGGAACATATTATCACACTTCTCTCTTTTTCCAGGTGGGCATTCTCCATGACGCAACATGTGAGGGGAACATCAAGCAAGCTACATCCCTGCCTATTGCGAGGCCACCTTGACTCCAGACTTGTCACGGCAACGACCAAAGGGGAACTACAGCCAAAGAAAACCCAGGACAGGTAATTAATGATTATTAATTACTGATAATATTTCACTGGTATACATCGATGCTTCAGAAATAGGGCAATAGGGAAGGGGCAAAGACAGATAGGCTGTGCCTAAGGTATTAGTAGTGGCATCCCAGTGCGCCACAGCACCAGTCACCTGTTCACCCCTGCAACACAGAGCATGATAATAATAGAGATAGATAGATAGATAGATAGATAGATAGATAGATAGATAGATAGATAGATAGATAGATTAGATAAGATAAGATAACTGTAAATAGATAATATTAGAGTTAAGATAGATGTGTATATATATATCTATATATATATATATATATATCTATGTATATATATAGATAAGATAGATTGTAATTAGATACGCCTAAAGGTAAGTTAAGATAGGTAGATAGATATATAGATAAGATAGATTGTAAGTAGATATTAGAGTTAAGATAAAATCATTATCATGCCCTAATGTTGCACCTTTGTCTTTTCTAAGTATCAATGTCTGCCAGGAACATATTATCACACTTCTCTCTTTTTCCAGGTGGGCATTCTCCATGACGCAACATGTGAGGGGAACATCAAGCAAGCTACATCCCTACCTATTGCGAGGCCACCTTGACTCCAGACTTGTCACGGCAACGACCAAAGGGGAACTACAGCCAAAGAAAACCCAGGACAGGTAATTAATGATTATTAATTACTGATAATATTTCACTGGTATACATCGATGCTTCAGAAATAGGGCAATAGGGAAGGGGCAAAGACAGATAGGCTGTGCCTAAGGTATTAGTAGTGGCATCCCAGTGCGCCACAGCACCAGTCACCTGTTCACCCCTGCAACACAGAGCATGATAATAATAGAGATAGATAGATAGATAGATAGATAGATAGATAGATAGATAGATAGATAGATTAGATAAGATAAGATAACTGTAAATAGATAATATTAGAGTTAAGACAGATGTGTATATATATATCTATATATATATATATATATATCTATGTATATATATAGATAAGATAGATTGTAATTAGATACGCCTAAAGGTAAGTTAAGATAGGTAGATAGATATATAGATAAGATAGATTGTAAGTAGATAATATTAGAGTTAAGATAAAATCATTATCATGCCCTAATGTTGCACCTTTGTCTTTTCTAAGTATCAATGTCTGCCAGGAACATATTATCACACTTCTCTCTTTTTCCAGGTGGGCATTCTCCATGACGCAACATGTGAGGGGAACATCAAGCAAGCTACATCCCTGCCTATTGCGAGGCCACCTTGACTCCAGACTTGTCACGGCAACGACCAAAGGGGAACTACAGCCAAAGAAAACCCAGGACAGGTAATTAATGATTATTAATTACTGATAATATTTCACTGGTATACATCGATGCTTCAGAAATAGGGCAATAGGGAAGGGGCAAAGACAGATAGGCTGTGCCTAAGGTATTAGTAGTGGCATCCCAGTGCGCCACAGCACCAGTCACCTGTTCACCCCTGCAACACAGAGCATGATAATAATAGAGATAGATAGATAGATAGATAGATAGATAGATAGATAGATAGATAGATAGATAGATAGATTAGATAAGATAAGATAAGATAACTGTAAATAGATAATATTAGAGTTAAGTTAAGATAGATGTATATATATGTATATATATATATATAAGATAGATTGTAATTAGATACGCCTAAAGGTAAGTTAAGATAGGTAGATAGATATATAGATAAGATAGATTGTAAGTAGATAATATTAGAGTTAAGATAAAATCATTATCATGCCCTAATGTTGCACCTTTGTCTTTTCTAAGTATCAATGTCTGCCAGGAACATATTATCACGCTTCTCTCTTTTTCCAGGTGGGCATTCTCCATGACGCAACATGTGAGGGGAACATCAAGCAAGCTACATCCCTGCCTATTGCGAGGCCACCTTGACTCCAGACTTGTCACGGCAACGACCAAAGGTGAACTACAGCCAAAGAAAACCCAGGACAGGTAATTAATGATTATTAATTACTGATAATATTTCACTGGTAGACATCGATGCTTCAGAAATAGGGCAATAGGGAAGGGGCAAAGACAGATAGGCTGTGCCTAAGGTATTAGTAGTGGCATCCCAGTGCGCCACAGCACCAGTCACCTGTTCACCCCTGCAACACAGAGCATGATAATAATAGAGATAGATAGATAGATAGATAGATAGATAGATAGATAGATAGATAGATAGATAGATAGATAGATAGATTAGATAAGATAAGATAACTGTAAATAGATAATATTAGAGTTAAGATAGATGTGTATATATATATCTATATATATATATATATATATATCTATGTATATATATAGATAAGATAGATTGTAATTAGATACGCCTAAAGGTAAGTTAAGATAGGTAGATAGATATATAGATAAGATAGATTGTAAGTAGATAATATTAGAGTTAAGATAAAATCATTATCATGCCCTAATGTTGCACCTTTGTCTTTTCTAAGTATCAATGTCTGCCAGGAACATATTATCACACTTCTCTCTTTTTCCAGGTGGGCATTCTCCATGACGCAACATGTGAGGGGAACATCAAGCAAGCTACATCCCTGCCTATTGCGAGGCCACCTTGACTCCAGACTTGTCACGGCAACGACCAAAGGGGAACTACAGCCAAAGAAAACCCAGGACAGGTAATTAATGATTATTAATTACTGATAATATTTCACTGGTATACATCGATGCTTCAGAAATAGGGCAATAGGGAAGGGGCAAAGACAGATAGGCTGTGCCTAAGGTATTAGTAGTGGCATCCCAGTGCGCCACAGCACCAGTCACCTGTTCACCCCTGCAACACAGAGCATGATAATAATAGAGATAGATAGATAGATAGATAGATAGATAGATAGATAGATAGATAGATAGATAGATAGATAGATAGATTAGATAAGATAAGATAACTGTAAATAGATAATATTAGAGTTAAGATAGATGTGTATATATATATCTATATATATATATATATATATCTATGTATATATATAGATAAGATAGATTGTAATTAGATACGCCTAAAGGTAAGTTAAGATAGGTAGATAGATATATAGATAAGATAGATTGTAAGTAGATATTAGAGTTAAGATAAAATCATTATCATGCCCTAATGTTGCACCTTTGTCTTTTCTAAGTATCAATGTCTGCCAGGAACATATTATCACACTTCTCTCTTTTTCCAGGTGGGCATTCTCCATGACGCAACATGTGAGGGGAACATCAAGCAAGCTACATCCCTACCTATTGCGAGGCCACCTTGACTCCAGACTTGTCACGGCAACGACCAAAGGGGAACTACAGCCAAAGAAAACCCAGGACAGGTAATTAATGATTATTAATTACTGATAATATTTCACTGGTATACATCGATGCTTCAGAAATAGGGCAATAGGGAAGGGGCAAAGACAGATAGGCTGTGCCTAAGGTATTAGTAGTGGCATCCCAGTGCGCCACAGCACCAGTCACCTGTTCACCCCTGCAACACAGAGCATGATAATAATAGAGATAGATAGATAGATAGATAGATAGATAGATAGATAGATAGATAGATAGATTAGATAAGATAAGATAACTGTAAATAGATAATATTAGAGTTAAGACAGATGTGTATATATATATCTATATATATATATATATATATCTATGTATATATATAGATAAGATAGATTGTAATTAGATACGCCTAAAGGTAAGTTAAGATAGGTAGATAGATATATAGATAAGATAGATTGTAAGTAGATAATATTAGAGTTAAGATAAAATCATTATCATGCCCTAATGTTGCACCTTTGTCTTTTCTAAGTATCAATGTCTGCCAGGAACATATTATCACACTTCTCTCTTTTTCCAGGTGGGCATTCTCCATGACGCAACATGTGAGGGGAACATCAAGCAAGCTACATCCCTGCCTATTGCGAGGCCACCTTGACTCCAGACTTGTCACGGCAACGACCAAAGGGGAACTACAGCCAAAGAAAACCCAGGACAGGTAATTAATGATTATTAATTACTGATAATATTTCACTGGTATACATCGATGCTTCAGAAATAGGGCAATAGGGAAGGGGCAAAGACAGATAGGCTGTGCCTAAGGTATTAGTAGTGGCATCCCAGTGCGCCACAGCACCAGTCACCTGTTCACCCCTGCAACACAGAGCATGATAATAATAGAGATAGATAGATAGATAGATAGATAGATAGATAGATAGATAGATAGATAGATAGATAGATAGATAGATTAGATAAGATAAGATAACTGTAAATAGATAATATTAGAGTTAAGATAGATGTGTATATATATATCTATATATATATATATATATATATCTATGTATATATATAGATAAGATAGATTGTAATTAGATACGCCTAAAGGTAAGTTAAGATAGGTAGATAGATATATAGATAAGATAGATTGTAAGTAGATAATATTAGAGTTAAGATAAAATCATTATCATGCCCTAATGTTGCACCTTTGTCTTTTCTAAGTATCAATGTCTGCCAGGAACATATTATCACACTTCTCTCTTTTTCCAGGTGGGCATTCTCCATGACGCAACATGTGAGGGGAACATCAAGCAAGCTACATCCCTACCTATTGCGAGGCCACCTTGACTCCAGACTTGTCACGGCAACGACCAAAGGGGAACTACAGCCAAAGAAAACCCAGGACAGGTAATTAATGATTATTAATTACTGATAATATTTCACTGGTATACATCGATGCTTCAGAAATAGGGCAATAGGGAAGGGGCAAAGACAGATAGGCTGTGCCTAAGGTATTAGTAGTGGCATCCCAGTGCGCCACAGCACCAGTCACCTGTTCACCCCTGCAACACAGAGCATGATAATAATAGAGATAGATAGATAGATAGATAGATAGATAGATAGATAGATAGATAGATAGATAGATAGATTAGATAAGATAAGATAACTGTAAATAGATAATATTAGAGTTAAGACAGATGTGTATATATATATCTATATATATATATATATATATCTATGTATATATATAGATAAGATAGATTGTAATTAGATACGCCTAAAGGTAAGTTAAGATAGGTAGATAGATATATAGATAAGATAGATTGTAAGTAGATAATATTAGAGTTAAGATAAAATCATTATCATGCCCTAATGTTGCACCTTTGTCTTTTCTAAGTATCAATGTCTGCCAGGAACATATTATCACACTTCTCTCTTTTTCCAGGTGGGCATTCTCCATGACGCAACATGTGAGGGGAACATCAAGCAAGCTACATCCCTGCCTATTGCGAGGCCACCTTGACTCCAGACTTGTCACGGCAACGACCAAAGGGGAACTACAGCCAAAGAAAACCCAGGACAGGTAATTAATGATTATTAATTACTGATAATATTTCACTGGTATACATCGATGCTTCAGAAATAGGGCAATAGGGAAGGGGCAAAGACAGATAGGCTGTGCCTAAGGTATTAGTAGTGGCATCCCAGTGCGCCACAGCACCAGTCACCTGTTCACCCCTGCAACACAGAGCATGATAATAATAGAGATAGATAGATAGATAGATAGATAGATAGATAGATAGATAGATAGATAGATAGATTAGATAAGATAAGATAACTGTAAATAGATAATATTAGAGTTAAGTTAAGATAGATGTATATATATGTATATATATATATATATATATATATATATAAGATAGATTGTAATTAGATACGCCTAAAGGTAAGTTAAGATAGGTAGATAGATATATATATAAGATAGATTGTAAGTAGATAATATTAGAGTTAAGATAAAATCATTATCATGCCCTAATGTTGCACCTTTGTCTTTTCTAAGTATCAATGTCTGCCAGGAACATATTATCACACTTCTCTCTTTTTCCAGGTGGGCATTCTCCATGACGCAACATGTGAGGGGAACATCAAGCAAGCTACATCCCTGCCTATTGCGAGGCCACCTTGACTCCAGACTTGTCACGGCAACGACCAAAGGGGAACTACAGCCAAAGAAAACCCAGGACAGGTAATTAATGATTATTAATTACTGATAATATTTCACTGGTATACATCGATGCTTCAGAAATAGGGCAATAGGGAAGGGGCAAAGACAGATAGGCTGTGCCTAAGGTATTAGTAGTGGCATCCCAGTGCGCCACAGCACCAGTCACCTGTTCACCCCTGCAACACAGAGCATGATAATAATAGAGATAGATAGATAGATAGATAGATAGATAGATAGATAGATAGATAGATAGATTAGATAAGATAAGATAACTGTAAATAGATAATATTAGAGTTAAGATAGATGTGTATATATATATCTATATATATATATATATATATCTATGTATATATATAGATAAGATAGATTGTAATTAGATACGCCTAAAGGTAAGTTAAGATAGGTAGATAGATATATAGATAAGATAGATTGTAAGTAGATATTAGAGTTAAGATAAAATCATTATCATGCCCTAATGTTGCACCTTTGTCTTTTCTAAGTATCAATGTCTGCCAGGAACATATTATCACACTTCTCTCTTTTTCCAGGTGGGCATTCTCCATGACGCAACATGTGAGGGGAACATCAAGCAAGCTACATCCCTACCTATTGCGAGGCCACCTTGACTCCAGACTTGTCACGGCAACGACCAAAGGGGAACTACAGCCAAAGAAAACCCAGGACAGGTAATTAATGATTATTAATTACTGATAATATTTCACTGGTATACATCGATGCTTCAGAAATAGGGCAATAGGGAAGGGGCAAAGACAGATAGGCTGTGCCTAAGGTATTAGTAGTGGCATCCCAGTGCGCCACAGCACCAGTCACCTGTTCACCCCTGCAACACAGAGCATGATAATAATAGAGATAGATAGATAGATAGATAGATAGATAGATAGATAG
This sequence comes from Pseudophryne corroboree, assembly GCF_028390025.1. Lineage (NCBI taxonomy): Eukaryota > Metazoa > Chordata > Amphibia > Anura > Myobatrachidae > Pseudophryne > Pseudophryne corroboree. The sequence continues at coordinate 51,275 of NW_026968382.1, forward strand.
ATAGATAGATTAGATAAGATAAGATAACTGTAAATAGATAATATTAGAGTTAAGACAGATGTGTATATATATATCTATATATATATATATATATATCTATGTATATATATAGATAAGATAGATTGTAATTAGATACGCCTAAAGGTAAGTTAAGATAGGTAGATAGATATATAGATAAGATAGATTGTAAGTAGATAATATTAGAGTTAAGATAAAATCATTATCATGCCCTAATGTTGCACCTTTGTCTTTTCTAAGTATCAATGTCTGCCAGGAACATATTATCACACTTCTCTCTTTTTCCAGGTGGGCATTCTCCATGACGCAACATGTGAGGGGAACATCAAGCAAGCTACATCCCTGCCTATTGCGAGGCCACCTTGACTCCAGACTTGTCACGGCAACGACCAAAGGGGAACTACAGCCAAAGAAAACCCAGGACAGGTAATTAATGATTATTAATTACTGATAATATTTCACTGGTATACATCGATGCTTCAGAAATAGGGCAATAGGGAAGGGGCAAAGACAGATAGGCTGTGCCTAAGGTATTAGTAGTGGCATCCCAGTGCGCCACAGCACCAGTCACCTGTTCACCCCTGCAACACAGAGCATGATAATAATAGAGATAGATAGATAGATAGATAGATAGATAGATAGATAGATAGATAGATAGATAGATAGATTAGATAAGATAAGATAAGATAACTGTAAATAGATAATATTAGAGTTAAGTTAAGATAGATGTATATATATGTATATATATATATATAAGATAGATTGTAATTAGATACGCCTAAAGGTAAGTTAAGATAGGTAGATAGATATATAGATAAGATAGATTGTAAGTAGATAATATTAGAGTTAAGATAAAATCATTATCATGCCCTAATGTTGCACCTTTGTCTTTTCTAAGTATCAATGTCTGCCAGGAACATATTATCACGCTTCTCTCTTTTTCCAGGTGGGCATTCTCCATGACGCAACATGTGAGGGGAACATCAAGCAAGCTACATCCCTGCCTATTGCGAGGCCACCTTGACTCCAGACTTGTCACGGCAACGACCAAAGGTGAACTACAGCCAAAGAAAACCCAGGACAGGTAATTAATGATTATTAATTACTGATAATATTTCACTGGTAGACATCGATGCTTCAGAAATAGGGCAATAGGGAAGGGGCAAAGACAGATAGGCTGTGCCTAAGGTATTAGTAGTGGCATCCCAGTGCGCCACAGCACCAGTCACCTGTTCACCCCTGCAACACAGAGCATGATAATAATAGAGATAGATAGATAGATAGATAGATAGATAGATAGATAGATAGATAGATAGATAGATAGATAGATAGATTAGATAAGATAAGATAACTGTAAATAGATAATATTAGAGTTAAGATAGATGTGTATATATATATCTATATATATATATATATATATATCTATGTATATATATAGATAAGATAGATTGTAATTAGATACGCCTAAAGGTAAGTTAAGATAGGTAGATAGATATATAGATAAGATAGATTGTAAGTAGATAATATTAGAGTTAAGATAAAATCATTATCATGCCCTAATGTTGCACCTTTGTCTTTTCTAAGTATCAATGTCTGCCAGGAACATATTATCACACTTCTCTCTTTTTCCAGGTGGGCATTCTCCATGACGCAACATGTGAGGGGAACATCAAGCAAGCTACATCCCTGCCTATTGCGAGGCCACCTTGACTCCAGACTTGTCACGGCAACGACCAAAGGGGAACTACAGCCAAAGAAAACCCAGGACAGGTAATTAATGATTATTAATTACTGATAATATTTCACTGGTATACATCGATGCTTCAGAAATAGGGCAATAGGGAAGGGGCAAAGACAGATAGGCTGTGCCTAAGGTATTAGTAGTGGCATCCCAGTGCGCCACAGCACCAGTCACCTGTTCACCCCTGCAACACAGAGCATGATAATAATAGAGATAGATAGATAGATAGATAGATAGATAGATAGATAGATAGATAGATAGATAGAATAGATAGATTAGATAAGATAAGATAACTGTAAATAGATAATATTAGAGTTAAGATAGATGTGTATATATATATCTATATATATATATATATATATCTATGTATATATATAGATAAGATAGATTGTAATTAGATACGCCTAAAGGTAAGTTAAGATAGGTAGATAGATATATAGATAAGATAGATTGTAAGTAGATATTAGAGTTAAGATAAAATCATTATCATGCCCTAATGTTGCACCTTTGTCTTTTCTAAGTATCAATGTCTGCCAGGAACATATTATCACACTTCTCTCTTTTTCCAGGTGGGCATTCTCCATGACGCAACATGTGAGGGGAACATCAAGCAAGCTACATCCCTACCTATTGCGAGGCCACCTTGACTCCAGACTTGTCACGGCAACGACCAAAGGGGAACTACAGCCAAAGAAAACCCAGGACAGGTAATTAATGATTATTAATTACTGATAATATTTCACTGGTATACATCGATGCTTCAGAAATAGGGCAATAGGGAAGGGGCAAAGACAGATAGGCTGTGCCTAAGGTATTAGTAGTGGCATCCCAGTGCGCCACAGCACCAGTCACCTGTTCACCCCTGCAACACAGAGCATGATAATAATAGAGATAGATAGATAGATAGATAGATAGATAGATAGATAGATAGATAGATAGATAGATAGATAGATTAGATAAGATAAGATAACTGTAAATAGATAATATTAGAGTTAAGACAGATGTGTATATATATATCTATATATATATATATATATATCTATGTATATATATAGATAAGATAGATTGTAATTAGATACGCCTAAAGGTAAGTTAAGATAGGTAGATAGATATATAGATAAGATAGATTGTAAGTAGATAATATTAGAGTTAAGATAAAATCATTATCATGCCCTAATGTTGCACCTTTGTCTTTTCTAAGTATCAATGTCTGCCAGGAACATATTATCACACTTCTCTCTTTTTCCAGGTGGGCATTCTCCATGACGCAACATGTGAGGGGAACATCAAGCAAGCTACATCCCTGCCTATTGCGAGGCCACCTTGACTCCAGACTTGTCACGGCAACGACCAAAGGGGAACTACAGCCAAAGAAAACCCAGGACAGGTAATTAATGATTATTAATTACTGATAATATTTCACTGGTATACATCGATGCTTCAGAAATAGGGCAATAGGGAAGGGGCAAAGACAGATAGGCTGTGCCTAAGGTATTAGTAGTGGCATCCCAGTGCGCCACAGCACCAGTCACCTGTTCACCCCTGCAACACAGAGCATGATAATAATAGAGATAGATAGATAGATAGATAGATAGATAGATAGATAGATAGATAGATAGATAGATAGATAGATAGATAAGATAAGATAACTGTAAATAGATAATATTAGAGTTAAGTTAAGATAGATGTATATATATGTATATATATATATATATATATATATATATAAGATAGATTGTAATTAGATACGCCTAAAGGTAAGTTAAGATAGGTAGATAGATATATATATAAGATAGATTGTAAGTAGATAATATTAGAGTTAAGATAAAATCATTATCATGCCCTAATGTTGCACCTTTGTCTTTTCTAAGTATCAATGTCTGCCAGGAACATATTATCACGCTTCTCTCTTTTTCCAGGTGGGCATTCTCCTTGACGCAACATGTGAGGGGAACATCAAGTAAGCTACATCCCTGCCTATTGCGAGGCCACCTTGACTCCAGACTTGTCACGGCAACGACCAAAGGTGAACTACAGCCAAAGAAAACCCAGGACAGGTAATTAATGATTATTAATTACTGATAATATTTCACTGGTAGACATCGATGCTTCAGAAATAGGGCAATAGGGAAGGGGCAAAGACAGATAGGCTGTGCCTAAGGTATTAGTAGTGGCATCCCAGTCCGCCACAGCACCAGTCACCTGTTCACCCCTGCAACACAGAGCATGATAATAATAGAGATAGATAGATAGATAGATAGATAGATAGATAGATAGATAGATAGATAGATAGATAGATAGATAGATTAGATAAGATAAGATAAGATAACTGTAAATAGATAATATTAGAGTTAAGTTAAGATAGATGTATATATATGTATATATATATATATAAGATAGATTGTAATTAGATACGCCTAAAGGTAAGTTAAGATAGGTAGATAGATATATAGATAAGATAGATTGTAAGTAGATAATATTAGAGTTAAGATAAAATCATTATCATGCCCTAATGTTGCACCTTTGTCTTTTCTAAGTATCAATGTCTGCCAGGAACATATTATCACGCTTCTCTCTTTTTCCAGGTGGGCATTCTCCATGACGCAACATGTGAGGGGAACATCAAGCAAGCTACATCCCTGCCTATTGCGAGGCCACCTTGACTCCAGACTTGTCACGGCAACGACCAAAGGTGAACTACAGCCAAAGAAAACCCAGGACAGGTAATTAATGATTATTAATTACTGATAATATTTCACTGGTAGACATCGATGCTTCAGAAATAGGGCAATAGGGAAGGGGCAAAGACAGATAGGCTGTGCCTAAGGTATTAGTAGTGGCATCCCAGTGCGCCACAGCACCAGTCACCTGTTCACCCCTGCAACACAGAGCATGATAATAATAGAGATAGATAGATAGATAGATAGATAGATAGATAGATAGATAGATAGATAGATAGATAGATTAGATAAGATAAGATAACTGTAAATAGATAATATTAGAGTTAAGATAGATGTGTATATATATATCTATATATATATATATATATATATCTATGTATATATATAGATAAGATAGATTGTAATTAGATACGCCTAAAGGTAAGTTAAGATAGGTAGATAGATATATAGATAAGATAGATTGTAAGTAGATAATATTAGAGTTAAGATAAAATCATTATCATGCCCTAATGTTGCACCTTTGTCTTTTCTAAGTATCAATGTCTGCCAGGAACATATTATCACACTTCTCTCTTTTTCCAGGTGGGCATTCTCCATGACGCAACATGTGAGGGGAACATCAAGCAAGCTACATCCCTGCCTATTGCGAGGCCACCTTGACTCCAGACTTGTCACGGCAACGACCAAAGGGGAACTACAGCCAAAGAAAACCCAGGACAGGTAATTAATGATTATTAATTACTGATAATATTTCACTGGTATACATCGATGCTTCAGAAATAGGGCAATAGGGAAGGGGCAAAGACAGATAGGCTGTGCCTAAGGTATTAGTAGTGGCATCCCAGTGCGCCACAGCACCAGTCACCTGTTCACCCCTGCAACACAGAGCATGATAATAATAGAGATAGATAGATAGATAGATAGATAGATAGATAGATAGATAGATAGATAGATAGATAGATTAGATAAGATAAGATAACTGTAAATAGATAATATTAGAGTTAAGATAGATGTGTATATATATATCTATATATATATATATATATATCTATGTATATATATAGATAAGATAGATTGTAATTAGATACGCCTAAAGGTAAGTTAAGATAGGTAGATAGATATATAGATAAGATAGATTGTAAGTAGATATTAGAGTTAAGATAAAATCATTATCATGCCCTAATGTTGCACCTTTGTCTTTTCTAAGTATCAATGTCTGCCAGGAACATATTATCACACTTCTCTCTTTTTCCAGGTGGGCATTCTCCATGACGCAACATGTGAGGGGAACATCAAGCAAGCTACATCCCTACCTATTGCGAGGCCACCTTGACTCCAGACTTGTCACGGCAACGACCAAAGGGGAACTACAGCCAAAGAAAACCCAGGACAGGTAATTAATGATTATTAATTACTGATAATATTTCACTGGTATACATCGATGCTTCAGAAATAGGGCAATAGGGAAGGGGCAAAGACAGATAGGCTGTGCCTAAGGTATTAGTAGTGGCATCCCAGTGCGCCACAGCACCAGTCACCTGTTCACCCCTGCAACACAGAGCATGATAATAATAGAGATAGATAGATAGATAGATAGATAGATAGATAGATAGATAGATAGATAGATAGATTAGATAAGATAAGATAACTGTAAATAGATAATATTAGAGTTAAGACAGATGTGTATATATATATCTATATATATATATATATATATCTATGTATATATATAGATAAGATAGATTGTAATTAGATACGCCTAAAGGTAAGTTAAGATAGGTAGATAGATATATAGATAAGATAGATTGTAAGTAGATAATATTAGAGTTAAGATAAAATCATTATCATGCCCTAATGTTGCACCTTTGTCTTTTCTAAGTATCAATGTCTGCCAGGAACATATTATCACACTTCTCTCTTTTTCCAGGTGGGCATTCTCCATGACGCAACATGTGAGGGGAACATCAAGCAAGCTACATCCCTGCCTATTGCGAGGCCACCTTGACTCCAGACTTGTCACGGCAACGACCAAAGGGGAACTACAGCCAAAGAAAACCCAGGACAGGTAATTAATGATTATTAATTACTGATAATATTTCACTGGTATACATCGATGCTTCAGAAATAGGGCAATAGGGAAGGGGCAAAGACAGATAGGCTGTGCCTAAGGTATTAGTAGTGGCATCCCAGTGCGCCACAGCACCAGTCACCTGTTCACCCCTGCAACACAGAGCATGATAATAATAGAGATAGATAGATAGATAGATAGATAGATAGATAGATAGATAGATAGATAGATAGATAGATAGATTAGATAAGATAAGATAAGATAACTGTAAATAGATAATATTAGAGTTAAGTTAAGATAGATGTATATATATGTATATATATATATATAAGATAGATTGTAATTAGATACGCCTAAAGGTAAGTTAAGATAGGTAGATAGATATATAGATAAGATAGATTGTAAGTAGATAATATTAGAGTTAAGATAAAATCATTATCATGCCCTAATGTTGCACCTTTGTCTTTTCTAAGTATCAATGTCTGCCAGGAACATATTATCACGCTTCTCTCTTTTTCCAGGTGGGCATTCTCCATGACGCAACATGTGAGGGGAACATCAAGCAAGCTACATCCCTGCCTATTGCGAGGCCACCTTGACTCCAGACTTGTCACGGCAACGACCAAAGGTGAACTACAGCCAAAGAAAACCCAGGACAGGTAATTAATGATTATTAATTACTGATAATATTTCACTGGTAGACATCGATGCTTCAGAAATAGGGCAATAGGGAAGGGGCAAAGACAGATAGGCTGTGCCTAAGGTATTAGTAGTGGCATCCCAGTGCGCCACAGCACCAGTCACCTGTTCACCCCTGCAACACAGAGCATGATAATAATAGAGATAGATAGATAGATAGATAGATAGATAGATAGATAGATAGATAGATAGATAGATAGATAGATAGATAGATAGATTAGATAAGATAAGATAACTGTAAATAGATAATATTAGAGTTAAGATAGATGTGTATATATATATCTATATATATATATATATATATATCTATGTATATATATAGATAAGATAGATTGTAATTAGATACGCCTAAAGGTAAGTTAAGATAGGTAGATAGATATATAGATAAGATAGATTGTAAGTAGATAATATTAGAGTTAAGATAAAATCATTATCATGCCCTAATGTTGCACCTTTGTCTTTTCTAAGTATCAATGTCTGCCAGGAACATATTATCACACTTCTCTCTTTTTCCAGGTGGGCATTCTCCATGACGCAACATGTGAGGGGAACATCAAGCAAGCTACATCCCTGCCTATTGCGAGGCCACCTTGACTCCAGACTTGTCACGGCAACGACCAAAGGGGAACTACAGCCAAAGAAAACCCAGGACAGGTAATTAATGATTATTAATTACTGATAATATTTCACTGGTATACATCGATGCTTCAGAAATAGGGCAATAGGGAAGGGGCAAAGACAGATAGGCTGTGCCTAAGGTATTAGTAGTGGCATCCCAGTGCGCCACAGCACCAGTCACCTGTTCACCCCTGCAACACAGAGCATGATAATAATAGAGATAGATAGATAGATAGATAGATAGATAGATAGATAGATAGATAGATAGATAGATAGATTAGATAAGATAAGATAACTGTAAATAGATAATATTAGAGTTAAGATAGATGTGTATATATATATCTATATATATATATATATATATCTATGTATATATATAGATAAGATAGATTGTAATTAGATACGCCTAAAGGTAAGTTAAGATAGGTAGATAGATATATAGATAAGATAGATTGTAAGTAGATATTAGAGTTAAGATAAAATCATTATCATGCCCTAATGTTGCACCTTTGTCTTTTCTAAGTATCAATGTCTGCCAGGAACATATTATCACACTTCTCTCTTTTTCCAGGTGGGCATTCTCCATGACGCAACATGTGAGGGGAACATCAAGCAAGCTACATCCCTACCTATTGCGAGGCCACCTTGACTCCAGACTTGTCACGGCAACGACCAAAGGGGAACTACAGCCAAAGAAAACCCAGGACAGGTAATTAATGATTATTAATTACTGATAATATTTCACTGGTATACATCGATGCTTCAGAAATAGGGCAATAGGGAAGGGGCAAAGACAGATAGGCTGTGCCTAAGGTATTAGTAGTGGCATCCCAGTGCGCCACAGCACCAGTCACCTGTTCACCCCTGCAACACAGAGCATGATAATAATAGAGATAGATAGATAGATAGATAGATAGATAGATAGATAGATAGATAGATAGATTAGATAAGATAAGATAACTGTAAATAGATAATATTAGAGTTAAGACAGATGTGTATATATATATCTATATATATATATATATATATCTATGTATATATATAGATAAGATAGATTGTAATTAGATACGCCTAAAGGTAAGTTAAGATAGGTAGATAGATATATAGATAAGATAGATTGTAAGTAGATAATATTAGAGTTAAGATAAAATCATTATCATGCCCTAATGTTGCACCTTTGTCTTTTCTAAGTATCAATGTCTGCCAGGAACATATTATCACACTTCTCTCTTTTTCCAGGTGGGCATTCTCCATGACGCAACATGTGAGGGGAACATCAAGCAAGCTACATCCCTGCCTATTGCGAGGCCACCTTGACTCCAGACTTGTCACGGCAACGACCAAAGGGGAACTACAGCCAAAGAAAACCCAGGACAGGTAATTAATGATTATTAATTACTGATAATATTTCACTGGTATACATCGATGCTTCAGAAATAGGGCAATAGGGAAGGGGCAAAGACAGATAGGCTGTGCCTAAGGTATTAGTAGTGGCATCCCAGTGCGCCACAGCACCAGTCACCTGTTCACCCCTGCAACACAGAGCATGATAATAATAGAGATAGATAGATAGATAGATAGATAGATAGATAGATAGATAGATAGATAGATAGATTAGATAAGATAAGATAACTGTAAATAGATAATATTAGAGTTAAGATAGATGTGTATATATATATCTATATATATATATATATATATATCTATGTATATATATAGATAAGATAGATTGTAATTAGATACGCCTAAAGGTAAGTTAAGATAGGTAGATAGATATATAGATAAGATAGATTGTAAGTAGATAATATTAGAGTTAAGATAAAATCATTATCATGCCCTAATGTTGCACCTTTGTCTTTTCTAAGTATCAATGTCTGCCAGGAACATATTATCACACTTCTCTCTTTTTCCAGGTGGGCATTCTCCATGACGCAACATGTGAGGGGAACATCAAGCAAGCTACATCCCTACCTATTGCGAGGCCACCTTGACTCCAGACTTGTCACGGCAACGACCAAAGGGGAACTACAGCCAAAGAAAACCCAGGACAGGTAATTAATGATTATTAATTACTGATAATATTTCACTGGTATACATCGATGCTTCAGAAATAGGGCAATAGGGAAGGGGCAAAGACAGATAGGCTGTGCCTAAGGTATTAGTAGTGGCATCCCAGTGCGCCACAGCACCAGTCACCTGTTCACCCCTGCAACACAGAGCATGATAATAATAGAGATAGATAGATAGATAGATAGATAGATAGATAGATAGATAGATAGATTAGATAAGATAAGATAACTGTAAATAGATAATATTAGAGTTAAGACAGATGTGTATATATATATCTATATATATATATATATATATCTATGTATATATATAGATAAGATAGATTGTAATTAGATACGCCTAAAGGTAAGTTAAGATAGGTAGATAGATATATAGATAAGATAGATTGTAAGTAGATAATATTAGAGTTAAGATAAAATCATTATCATGCCCTAATGTTGCACCTTTGTCTTTTCTAAGTATCAATGTCTGCCAGGAACATATTATCACACTTCTCTCTTTTTCCAGGTGGGCATTCTCCATGACGCAACATGTGAGGGGAACATCAAGCAAGCTACATCCCTGCCTATTGCGAGGCCACCTTGACTCCAGACTTGTCACGGCAACGACCAAAGGGGAACTACAGCCAAAGAAAACCCAGGACAGGTAATTAATGATTATTAATTACTGATAATATTTCACTGGTATACATCGATGCTTCAGAAATAGGGCAATAGGGAAGGGGCAAAGACAGATAGGCTGTGCCTAAGGTATTAGTAGTGGCATCCCAGTGCGCCACAGCACCAGTCACCTGTTCACCCCTGCAACACAGAGCATGATAATAATAGAGATAGATAGATAGATAGATAGATAGATAGATAGATAGATAGATAGATAGATAGATTAGATAAGATAAGATAACTGTAAATAGATAATATTAGAGTTAAGTTAAGATAGATGTATATATATGTATATATATATATATATATATATATATATAAGATAGATTGTAATTAGATACGCCTAAAGGTAAGTTAAGATAGGTAGATAGATATATATATAAGATAGATTGTAAGTAGATAATATTAGAGTTAAGATAAAATCATTATCATGCCCTAATGTTGCACCTTTGTCTTTTCTAAGTATCAATGTCTGCCAGGAACATATTATCACACTTCTCTCTTTTTCCAGGTGGGCATTCTCCATGACGCAACATGTGAGGGGAACATCAAGCAAGCTACATCCCTGCCTATTGCGAGGCCACCTTGACTCCAGACTTGTCACGGCAACGACCAAAGGGGAACTACAGCCAAAGAAAACCCAGGACAGGTAATTAATGATTATTAATTACTGATAATATTTCACTGGTATACATCGATGCTTCAGAAATAGGGCAATAGGGAAGGGGCAAAGACAGATAGGCTGTGCCTAAGGTATTAGTAGTGGCATCCCAGTGCGCCACAGCACCAGTCACCTGTTCACCCCTGCAACACAGAGCATGATAATAATAGAGATAGATAGATAGATAGATAGATAGATAGATAGATAGATAGATAGATAGATAGATAGATAGATAGATTAGATAAGATAAGATAACTGTAAATAGATAATATTAGAGTTAAGATAGATGTGTATATATATATCTATATATATATATATATATATCTATGTATATATATAGATAAGATAGATTGTAATTAGATACGCCTAAAGGTAAGTTAAGATAGGTAGATAGATATATAGATAAGATAGATTGTAAGTAGATATTAGAGTTAAGATAAAATCATTATCATGCCCTAATGTTGCACCTTTGTCTTTTCTAAGTATCAATGTCTGCCAGGAACATATTATCACACTTCTCTCTTTTTCCAGGTGGGCATTCTCCATGACGCAACATGTGAGGGGAACATCAAGCAAGCTACATCCCTACCTATTGCGAGGCCACCTTGACTCCAGACTTGTCACGGCAACGACCAAAGGGGAACTACAGCCAAAGAAAACCCAGGACAGGTAATTAATGATTATTAATTACTGATAATATTTCACTGGTATACATCGATGCTTCAGAAATAGGGCAATAGGGAAGGGGCAAAGACAGATAGGCTGTGCCTAAGGTATTAGTAGTGGCATCCCAGTGCGCCACAGCACCAGTCACCTGTTCACCCCTGCAACACAGAGCATGATAATAATAGAGATAGATAGATAGATAGATAGATAGATAGATAGATAGATAGATAGATTAGATAAGATAAGATAACTGTAAATAGATAATATTAGAGTTAAGACAGATGTGTATATATATATCTATATATATATATATATATATCTATGTATATATATAGATAAGATAGATTGTAATTAGATACGCCTAAAGGTAAGTTAAGATAGGTAGATAGATATATAGATAAGATAGATTGTAAGTAGATAATATTAGAGTTAAGATAAAATCATTATCATGCCCTAATGTTGCACCTTTGTCTTTTCTAAGTATCAATGTCTGCCAGGAACATATTATCACACTTCTCTCTTTTTCCAGGTGGGCATTCTCCATGACGCAACATGTGAGGGGAACATCAAGCAAGCTACATCCCTGCCTATTGCGAGGCCACCTTGACTCCAGACTTGTCACGGCAACGACCAAAGGGGAACTACAGCCAAAGAAAACCCAGGACAGGTAATTAATGATTATTAATTACTGATAATATTTCACTGGTATACATCGATGCTTCAGAAATAGGGCAATAGGGAAGGGGCAAAGACAGATAGGCTGTGCCTAAGGTATTAGTAGTGGCATCCCAGTGCGCCACAGCACCAGTCACCTGTTCACCCCTGCAACACAGAGCATGATAATAATAGAGATAGATAGATAGATAGATAGATAGATAGATAGATAGATAGATAGATAGATAGATAGATTAGATAAGATAAGATAAGATAACTGTAAATAGATAATATTAGAGTTAAGTTAAGATAGATGTATATATATGTATATATATATATATAAGATAGATTGTAATTAGATACGCCTAAAGGTAAGTTAAGATAGGTAGATAGATATATAGATAAGATAGATTGTAAGTAGATAATATTAGAGTTAAGATAAAATCATTATCATGCCCTAATGTTGCACCTTTGTCTTTTCTAAGTATCAATGTCTGCCAGGAACATATTATCACGCTTCTCTCTTTTTCCAGGTGGGCATTCTCCATGACGCAACATGTGAGGGGAACATCAAGCAAGCTACATCCCTGCCTATTGCGAGGCCACCTTGACTCCAGACTTGTCACGGCAACGACCAAAGGTGAACTACAGCCAAAGAAAACCCAGGACAGGTAATTAATGATTATTAATTACTGATAATATTTCACTGGTAGACATCGATGCTTCAGAAATAGGGCAATAGGGAAGGGGCAAAGACAGATAGGCTGTGCCTAAGGTATTAGTAGTGGCATCCCAGTGCGCCACAGCACCAGTCACCTGTTCACCCCTGCAACACAGAGCATGATAATAATAGAGATAGATAGATAGATAGATAGATAGATAGATAGATAGATAGATAGATAGATAGATAGATAGATAGATTAGATAAGATAAGATAACTGTAAATAGATAATATTAGAGTTAAGATAGATGTGTATATATATATCTATATATATATATATATATATATCTATGTATATATATAGATAAGATAGATTGTAATTAGATACGCCTAAAGGTAAGTTAAGATAGGTAGATAGATATATAGATAAGATAGATTGTAAGTAGATAATATTAGAGTTAAGATAAAATCATTATCATGCCCTAATGTTGCACCTTTGTCTTTTCTAAGTATCAATGTCTGCCAGGAACATATTATCACACTTCTCTCTTTTTCCAGGTGGGCATTCTCCATGACGCAACATGTGAGGGGAACATCAAGCAAGCTACATCCCTGCCTATTGCGAGGCCACCTTGACTCCAGACTTGTCACGGCAACGACCAAAGGGGAACTACAGCCAAAGAAAACCCAGGACAGGTAATTAATGATTATTAATTACTGATAATATTTCACTGGTATACATCGATGCTTCAGAAATAGGGCAATAGGGAAGGGGCAAAGACAGATAGGCTGTGCCTAAGGTATTAGTAGTGGCATCCCAGTGCGCCACAGCACCAGTCACCTGTTCACCCCTGCAACACAGAGCATGATAATAATAGAGATAGATAGATAGATAGATAGATAGATAGATAGATAGATAGATAGATAGATAGATAGATAGATAGATTAGATAAGATAAGATAACTGTAAATAGATAATATTAGAGTTAAGATAGATGTGTATATATATATCTATATATATATATATATATATCTATGTATATATATAGATAAGATAGATTGTAATTAGATACGCCTAAAGGTAAGTTAAGATAGGTAGATAGATATATAGATAAGATAGATTGTAAGTAGATATTAGAGTTAAGATAAAATCATTATCATGCCCTAATGTTGCACCTTTGTCTTTTCTAAGTATCAATGTCTGCCAGGAACATATTATCACACTTCTCTCTTTTTCCAGGTGGGCATTCTCCATGACGCAACATGTGAGGGGAACATCAAGCAAGCTACATCCCTGCCTATTGCGAGGCCACCTTGACTCCAGACTTGTCACGGCAACGACCAAAGGGGAACTACAGCCAAAGAAAACCCAGGACAGGTAATTAATGATTATTAATTACTGATAATATTTCACTGGTATACATCGATGCTTCAGAAATAGGGCAATAGGGAAGGGGCAAAGACAGATAGGCTGTGCCTAAGGTATTAGTAGTGGCATCCCAGTGCGCCACAGCACCAGTCACCTGTTCACCCCTGCAACACAGAGCATGATAATAATAGAGATAGATAGATAGATAGATAGATAGATAGATAGATAGATAGATAGATAGATAGATAGATAGATAGATTAGATAAGATAAGATAACTGTAAATAGATAATATTAGAGTTAAGATAGATGTGTATATATATATCTATATATATATATATATATATCTATGTATATATATAGATAAGATAGATTGTAATTAGATACGCCTAAAGGTAAGTTAAGATAGGTAGATAGATATATAGATAAGATAGATTGTAAGTAGATATTAGAGTTAAGATAAAATCATTATCATGCCCTAATGTTGCACCTTTGTCTTTTCTAAGTATCAATGTCTGCCAGGAACATATTATCACACTTCTCTCTTTTTCCAGGTGGGCATTCTCCATGACGCAACATGTGAGGGGAACATCAAGCAAGCTACATCCCTACCTATTGCGAGGCCACCTTGACTCCAGACTTGTCACGGCAACGACCAAAGGGGAACTACAGCCAAAGAAAACCCAGGACAGGTAATTAATGATTATTAATTACTGATAATATTTCACTGGTATACATCGATGCTTCAGAAATAGGGCAATAGGGAAGGGGCAAAGACAGATAGGCTGTGCCTAAGGTATTAGTAGTGGCATCCCAGTGCGCCACAGCACCAGTCACCTGTTCACCCCTGCAACACAGAGCATGATAATAATAGAGATAGATAGATAGATAGATAGATAGATAGATAGATAGATAGATAGATTAGATAAGATAAGATAACTGTAAATAGATAATATTAGAGTTAAGACAGATGTGTATATATATATCTATATATATATATATATATATCTATGTATATATATAGATAAGATAGATTGTAATTAGATACGCCTAAAGGTAAGTTAAGATAGGTAGATAGATATATAGATAAGATAGATTGTAAGTAGATAATATTAGAGTTAAGATAAAATCATTATCATGCCCTAATGTTGCACCTTTGTCTTTTCTAAGTATCAATGTCTGCCAGGAACATATTATCACACTTCTCTCTTTTTCCAGGTGGGCATTCTCCATGACGCAACATGTGAGGGGAACATCAAGCAAGCTACATCCCTGCCTATTGCGAGGCCACCTTGACTCCAGACTTGTCACGGCAACGACCAAAGGGGAACTACAGCCAAAGAAAACCCAGGACAGGTAATTAATGATTATTAATTACTGATAATATTTCACTGGTATACATCGATGCTTCAGAAATAGGGCAATAGGGAAGGGGCAAAGACAGATAGGCTGTGCCTAAGGTATTAGTAGTGGCATCCCAGTGCGCCACAGCACCAGTCACCTGTTCACCCCTGCAACACAGAGCATGATAATAATAGAGATAGATAGATAGATAGATAGATAGATAGATAGATAGATAGATAGATAGATAGATAGATTAGATAAGATAAGATAAGATAACTGTAAATAGATAATATTAGAGTTAAGTTAAGATAGATGTATATATATGTATATATATATATATAAGATAGATTGTAATTAGATACGCCTAAAGGTAAGTTAAGATAGGTAGATAGATATATAGATAAGATAGATTGTAAGTAGATAATATTAGAGTTAAGATAAAATCATTATCATGCCCTAATGTTGCACCTTTGTCTTTTCTAAGTATCAATGTCTGCCAGGAACATATTATCACGCTTCTCTCTTTTTCCAGGTGGGCATTCTCCATGACGCAACATGTGAGGGGAACATCAAGCAAGCTACATCCCTGCCTATTGCGAGGCCACCTTGACTCCAGACTTGTCACGGCAACGACCAAAGGTGAACTACAGCCAAAGAAAACCCAGGACAGGTAATTAATGATTATTAATTACTGATAATATTTCACTGGTAGACATCGATGCTTCAGAAATAGGGCAATAGGGAAGGGGCAAAGACAGATAGGCTGTGCCTAAGGTATTAGTAGTGGCATCCCAGTGCGCCACAGCACCAGTCACCTGTTCACCCCTGCAACACAGAGCATGATAATAATAGAGATAGATAGATAGATAGATAGATAGATAGATAGATAGATAGATAGATAGATAGATAGATAGATAGATAGATAGATTAGATAAGATAAGATAACTGTAAATAGATAATATTAGAGTTAAGATAGATGTGTATATATATATCTATATATATATATATATATATATCTATGTATATATATAGATAAGATAGATTGTAATTAGATACGCCTAAAGGTAAGTTAAGATAGGTAGATAGATATATAGATAAGATAGATTGTAAGTAGATAATATTAGAGTTAAGATAAAATCATTATCATGCCCTAATGTTGCACCTTTGTCTTTTCTAAGTATCAATGTCTGCCAGGAACATATTATCACACTTCTCTCTTTTTCCAGGTGGGCATTCTCCATGACGCAACATGTGAGGGGAACATCAAGCAAGCTACATCCCTGCCTATTGCGAGGCCACCTTGACTCCAGACTTGTCACGGCAACGACCAAAGGGGAACTACAGCCAAAGAAAACCCAGGACAGGTAATTAATGATTATTAATTACTGATAATATTTCACTGGTATACATCGATGCTTCAGAAATAGGGCAATAGGGAAGGGGCAAAGACAGATAGGCTGTGCCTAAGGTATTAGTAGTGGCATCCCAGTGCGCCACAGCACCAGTCACCTGTTCACCCCTGCAACACAGAGCATGATAATAATAGAGATAGATAGATAGATAGATAGATAGATAGATAGATAGATAGATAGATAGATAGATAGATAGATAGATAGATAGATTAGATAAGATAAGATAACTGTAAATAGATAATATTAGAGTTAAGATAGATGTGTATATATATATCTATATATATATATATATATATCTATGTATATATATAGATAAGATAGATTGTAATTAGATACGCCTAAAGGTAAGTTAAGATAGGTAGATAGATATATAGATAAGATAGATTGTAAGTAGATATTAGAGTTAAGATAAAATCATTATCATGCCCTAATGTTGCACCTTTGTCTTTTCTAAGTATCAATGTCTGCCAGGAACATATTATCACACTTCTCTCTTTTTCCAGGTGGGCATTCTCCATGACGCAACATGTGAGGGGAACATCAAGCAAGCTACATCCCTACCTATTGCGAGGCCACCTTGACTCCAGACTTGTCACGGCAACGACCAAAGGGGAACTACAGCCAAAGAAAACCCAGGACAGGTAATTAATGATTATTAATTACTGATAATATTTCACTGGTATACATCGATGCTTCAGAAATAGGGCAATAGGGAAGGGGCAAAGACAGATAGGCTGTGCCTAAGGTATTAGTAGTGGCATCCCAGTGCGCCACAGCACCAGTCACCTGTTCACCCCTGCAACACAGAGCATGATAATAATAGAGATAGATAGATAGATAGATAGATAGATAGATAGATAGATAGATTAGATAAGATAAGATAACTGTAAATAGATAATATTAGAGTTAAGACAGATGTGTATATATATATCTATATATATATATATATATATCTATGTATATATATAGATAAGATAGATTGTAATTAGATACGCCTAAAGGTAAGTTAAGATAGGTAGATAGATATATAGATAAGATAGATTGTAAGTAGATAATATTAGAGTTAAGATAAAATCATTATCATGCCCTAATGTTGCACCTTTGTCTTTTCTAAGTATCAATGTCTGCCAGGAACATATTATCACACTTCTCTCTTTTTCCAGGTGGGCATTCTCCATGACGCAACATGTGAGGGGAACATCAAGCAAGCTACATCCCTGCCTATTGCGAGGCCACCTTGACTCCAGACTTGTCACGGCAACGACCAAAGGGGAACTACAGCCAAAGAAAACCCAGGACAGGTAATTAATGATTATTAATTACTGATAATATTTCACTGGTATACATCGATGCTTCAGAAATAGGGCAATAGGGAAGGGGCAAAGACAGATAGGCTGTGCCTAAGGTATTAGTAGTGGCATCCCAGTGCGCCACAGCACCAGTCACCTGTTCACCCCTGCAACACAGAGCATGATAATAATAGAGATAGATAGATAGATAGATAGATAGATAGATAGATAGATAGATAGATAGATAGATTAGATAAGATAAGATAACTGTAAATAGATAATATTAGAGTTAAGATAGATGTGTATATATATATCTATATATATATATATATATATATCTATGTATATATATAGATAAGATAGATTGTAATTAGATACGCCTAAAGGTAAGTTAAGATAGGTAGATAGATATATAGATAAGATAGATTGTAAGTAGATAATATTAGAGTTAAGATAAAATCATTATCATGCCCTAATGTTGCACCTTTGTCTTTTCTAAGTATCAATGTCTGCCAGGAACATATTATCACACTTCTCTCTTTTTCCAGGTGGGCATTCTCCATGACGCAACATGTGAGGGGAACATCAAGCAAGCTACATCCCTACCTATTGCGAGGCCACCTTGACTCCAGACTTGTCACGGCAACGACCAAAGGGGAACTACAGCCAAAGAAAACCCAGGACAGGTAATTAATGATTATTAATTACTGATAATATTTCACTGGTATACATCGATGCTTCAGAAATAGGGCAATAGGGAAGGGGCAAAGACAGATAGGCTGTGCCTAAGGTATTAGTAGTGGCATCCCAGTGCGCCACAGCACCAGTCACCTGTTCACCCCTGCAACACAGAGCATGATAATAATAGAGATAGATAGATAGATAGATAGATAGATAGATAGATAGATAGATAGATAGATTAGATAAGATAAGATAACTGTAAATAGATAATATTAGAGTTAAGACAGATGTGTATATATATATCTATATATATATATATATATATCTATGTATATATATAGATAAGATAGATTGTAATTAGATACGCCTAAAGGTAAGTTAAGATAGGTAGATAGATATATAGATAAGATAGATTGTAAGTAGATAATATTAGAGTTAAGATAAAATCATTATCATGCCCTAATGTTGCACCTTTGTCTTTTCTAAGTATCAATGTCTGCCAGGAACATATTATCACACTTCTCTCTTTTTCCAGGTGGGCATTCTCCATGACGCAACATGTGAGGGGAACATCAAGCAAGCTACATCCCTGCCTATTGCGAGGCCACCTTGACTCCAGACTTGTCACGGCAACGACCAAAGGGGAACTACAGCCAAAGAAAACCCAGGACAGGTAATTAATGATTATTAATTACTGATAATATTTCACTGGTATACATCGATGCTTCAGAAATAGGGCAATAGGGAAGGGGCAAAGACAGATAGGCTGTGCCTAAGGTATTAGTAGTGGCATCCCAGTGCGCCACAGCACCAGTCACCTGTTCACCCCTGCAACACAGAGCATGATAATAATAGAGATAGATAGATAGATAGATAGATAGATAGATAGATAGATAGATAGATTAGATAAGATAAGATAACTGTAAATAGATAATATTAGAGTTAAGATAGATGTGTATATATATATCTATATATATATATATATATATATCTATGTATATATATAGATAAGATAGATTGTAATTAGATACGCCTAAAGGTAAGTTAAGATAGGTAGATAGATAT
The DNA here is from genome assembly GCF_028390025.1 of Pseudophryne corroboree. Lineage (NCBI taxonomy): Eukaryota > Metazoa > Chordata > Amphibia > Anura > Myobatrachidae > Pseudophryne > Pseudophryne corroboree. Next base: position 71,628 of record NW_026968382.1, read on the forward strand.
ATAGATAAGATAGATTGTAAGTAGATAATATTAGAGTTAAGATAAAATCATTATCATGCCCTAATGTTGCACCTTTGTCTTTTCTAAGTATCAATGTCTGCCAGGAACATATTATCACACTTCTCTCTTTTTCCAGGTGGGCATTCTCCATGACGCAACATGTGAGGGGAACATCAAGCAAGCTACATCCCTACCTATTGCGAGGCCACCTTGACTCCAGACTTGTCACGGCAACGACCAAAGGGGAACTACAGCCAAAGAAAACCCAGGACAGGTAATTAATGATTATTAATTACTGATAATATTTCACTGGTATACATCGATGCTTCAGAAATAGGGCAATAGGGAAGGGGCAAAGACAGATAGGCTGTGCCTAAGGTATTAGTAGTGGCATCCCAGTGCGCCACAGCACCAGTCACCTGTTCACCCCTGCAACACAGAGCATGATAATAATAGAGATAGATAGATAGATAGATAGATAGATAGATAGATAGATAGATAGATAGATTAGATAAGATAAGATAACTGTAAATAGATAATATTAGAGTTAAGACAGATGTGTATATATATATCTATATATATATATATATATATATCTATGTATATATATAGATAAGATAGATTGTAATTAGATACGCCTAAAGGTAAGTTAAGATAGGTAGATAGATATATAGATAAGATAGATTGTAAGTAGATAATATTAGAGTTAAGATAAAATCATTATCATGCCCTAATGTTGCACCTTTGTCTTTTCTAAGTATCAATGTCTGCCAGGAACATATTATCACACTTCTCTCTTTTTCCAGGTGGGCATTCTCCATGACGCAACATGTGAGGGGAACATCAAGCAAGCTACATCCCTGCCTATTGCGAGGCCACCTTGACTCCAGACTTGTCACGGCAACGACCAAAGGGGAACTACAGCCAAAGAAAACCCAGGACAGGTAATTAATGATTATTAATTACTGATAATATTTCACTGGTATACATCGATGCTTCAGAAATAGGGCAATAGGGAAGGGGCAAAGACAGATAGGCTGTGCCTAAGGTATTAGTAGTGGCATCCCAGTGCGCCACAGCACCAGTCACCTGTTCACCCCTGCAACACAGAGCATGATAATAATAGAGATAGATAGATAGATAGATAGATAGATAGATAGATAGATAGATAGATAGATAGATTAGAAAAGATAAGATAAGATAACTGTAAATAGATAATATTAGAGTTAAGATAGATGTGTATATATATATCTATATATATATATATATCTATGTATATATATAGATAAGATAGATTGTAATTAGATACGCCTAAAGGTAAGTTAAGATAGGTAGATAGATATATAGATAAGATAGATTGTAAGTAGATAATATTAGAGTTAAGATAAAATCATTATCATGCCCTAATGTTGCACCTTTGTCTTTTCTAAGTATCAATGTCTGCCAGGAACATATTATCACACTTCTCTCTTTTTCCAGGTGGGCATTCTCCATGACGCAACATGTGAGGGGAACATCAAGCAAGCTACATCCCTACCTATTGCGAGGCCACCTTGACTCCAGACTTGTCACGGCAACGACCAAAGGGGAACTACAGCCAAAGAAAACCCAGGACAGGTAATTAATGATTATTAATTACTGATAATATTTCACTGGTATACATCGATGCTTCAGAAATAGGGCAATAGGGAAGGGGCAAAGACAGATAGGCTGTGCCTAAGGTATTAGTAGTGGCATCCCAGTGCGCCACAGCACCAGTCACCTGTTCACCCCTGCAACACAGAGCATGATAATAATAGAGATAGATAGATAGATAGATAGATAGATAGATAGATAGATAGATAGATAGATTAGATAAGATAAGATAACTGTAAATAGATAATATTAGAGTTAAGACAGATGTGTATATATATATCTATATATATATATATATATATCTATGTATATATATAGATAAGATAGATTGTAATTAGATACGCCTAAAGGTAAGTTAAGATAGGTAGATAGATATATAGATAAGATAGATTGTAAGTAGATAATATTAGAGTTAAGATAAAATCATTATCATGCCCTAATGTTGCACCTTTGTCTTTTCTAAGTATCAATGTCTGCCAGGAACATATTATCACACTTCTCTCTTTTTCCAGGTGGGCATTCTCCATGACGCAACATGTGAGGGGAACATCAAGCAAGCTACATCCCTGCCTATTGCGAGGCCACCTTGACTCCAGACTTGTCACGGCAACGACCAAAGGGGAACTACAGCCAAAGAAAACCCAGGACAGGTAATTAATGATTATTAATTACTGATAATATTTCACTGGTATACATCGATGCTTCAGAAATAGGGCAATAGGGAAGGGGCAAAGACAGATAGGCTGTGCCTAAGGTATTAGTAGTGGCATCCCAGTGCGCCACAGCACCAGTCACCTGTTCACCCCTGCAACACAGAGCATGATAATAATAGAGATAGATAGATAGATAGATAGATAGATAGATAGATAGATAGATAGATAGATAGATAGATTAGATAAGATAAGATAACTGTAAATAGATAATATTAGAGTTAAGACAGATGTGTATATATATATCTATATATATATATATATATATCTATGTATATATATAGATAAGATAGATTGTAATTAGATACGCCTAAAGGTAAGTTAAGATAGGTAGATAGATATATAGATAAGATAGATTGTAAGTAGATAATATTAGAGTTAAGATAAAATCATTATCATGCCCTAATGTTGCACCTTTGTCTTTTCTAAGTATCAATGTCTGCCAGGAACATATTATCACACTTCTCTCTTTTTCCAGGTGGGCATTCTCCATGACGCAACATGTGAGGGGAACATCAAGCAAGCTACATCCCTGCCTATTGCGAGGCCACCTTGACTCCAGACTTGTCACGGCAACGACCAAAGGGGAACTACAGCCAAAGAAAACCCAGGACAGGTAATTAATGATTATTAATTACTGATAATATTTCACTGGTATACATCGATGCTTCAGAAATAGGGCAATAGGGAAGGGGCAAAGACAGATAGGCTGTGCCTAAGGTATTAGTAGTGGCATCCCAGTGCGCCACAGCACCAGTCACCTGTTCACCCCTGCAACACAGAGCATGATAATAATAGAGATAGATAGATAGATAGATAGATAGATAGATAGATAGATAGATAGATAGATAGATAGATAGATTAGATAAGATAAGATAACTGTAAATAGATAATATTAGAGTTAAGATAGATGTGTATATATATATCTATATATATATATATATATATATCTATGTATATATATAGATAAGATAGATTGTAATTAGATACGCCTAAAGGTAAGTTAAGATAGGTAGATAGATATATAGATAAGATAGATTGTAAGTAGATAATATTAGAGTTAAGATAAAATCATTATCATGCCCTAATGTTGCACCTTTGTCTTTTCTAAGTATCAATGTCTGCCAGGAACATATTATCACACTTCTCTCTTTTTCCAGGTGGGCATTCTCCATGACGCAACATGTGAGGGGAACATCAAGCAAGCTACATCCCTACCTATTGCGAGGCCACCTTGACTCCAGACTTGTCACGGCAACGACCAAAGGGGAACTACAGCCAAAGAAAACCCAGGACAGGTAATTAATGATTATTAATTACTGATAATATTTCACTGGTATACATCGATGCTTCAGAAATAGGGCAATAGGGAAGGGGCAAAGACAGATAGGCTGTGCCTAAGGTATTAGTAGTGGCATCCCAGTGCGCCACAGCACCAGTCACCTGTTCACCCCTGCAACACAGAGCATGATAATAATAGAGATAGATAGATAGATAGATAGATAGATAGATAGATAGATAGATAGATAGATTAGATAAGATAAGATAACTGTAAATAGATAATATTAGAGTTAAGACAGATGTGTATATATATATCTATATATATATATATATATATCTATGTATATATATAGATAAGATAGATTGTAATTAGATACGCCTAAAGGTAAGTTAAGATAGGTAGATAGATATATAGATAAGATAGATTGTAAGTAGATAATATTAGAGTTAAGATAAAATCATTATCATGCCCTAATGTTGCACCTTTGTCTTTTCTAAGTATCAATGTCTGCCAGGAACATATTATCACACTTCTCTCTTTTTCCAGGTGGGCATTCTCCATGACGCAACATGTGAGGGGAACATCAAGCAAGCTACATCCCTGCCTATTGCGAGGCCACCTTGACTCCAGACTTGTCACGGCAACGACCAAAGGGGAACTACAGCCAAAGAAAACCCAGGACAGGTAATTAATGATTATTAATTACTGATAATATTTCACTGGTATACATCGATGCTTCAGAAATAGGGCAATAGGGAAGGGGCAAAGACAGATAGGCTGTGCCTAAGGTATTAGTAGTGGCATCCCAGTGCGCCACAGCACCAGTCACCTGTTCACCCCTGCAACACAGAGCATGATAATAATAGAGATAGATAGATAGATAGATAGATAGATAGATAGATAGATAGATAGATTAGATAAGATAAGATAACTGTAAATAGATAATATTAGAGTTAAGATAGATGTGTATATATATATCTATATATATATATATATATATATCTATGTATATATATAGATAAGATAGATTGTAATTAGATACGCCTAAAGGTAAGTTAAGATAGGTAGATAGATATATAGATAAGATAGATTGTAAGTAGATAATATTAGAGTTAAGATAAAATCATTATCATGCCCTAATGTTGCACCTTTGTCTTTTCTAAGTATCAATGTCTGCCAGGAACATATTATCACACTTCTCTCTTTTTCCAGGTGGGCATTCTCCATGACGCAACATGTGAGGGGAACATCAAGCAAGCTACATCCCTACCTATTGCGAGGCCACCTTGACTCCAGACTTGTCACGGCAACGACCAAAGGGGAACTACAGCCAAAGAAAACCCAGGACAGGTAATTAATGATTATTAATTACTGATAATATTTCACTGGTATACATCGATGCTTCAGAAATAGGGCAATAGGGAAGGGGCAAAGACAGATAGGCTGTGCCTAAGGTATTAGTAGTGGCATCCCAGTGCGCCACAGCACCAGTCACCTGTTCACCCCTGCAACACAGAGCATGATAATAATAGAGATAGATAGATAGATAGATAGATAGATAGATAGATAGATAGATAGATAGATTAGATAAGATAAGATAACTGTAAATAGATAATATTAGAGTTAAGACAGATGTGTATATATATATCTATATATATATATATATATATATCTATGTATATATATAGATAAGATAGATTGTAATTAGATACGCCTAAAGGTAAGTTAAGATAGGTAGATAGATATATAGATAAGATAGATTGTAAGTAGATAATATTAGAGTTAAGATAAAATCATTATCATGCCCTAATGTTGCACCTTTGTCTTTTCTAAGTATCAATGTCTGCCAGGAACATATTATCACACTTCTCTCTTTTTCCAGGTGGGCATTCTCCATGACGCAACATGTGAGGGGAACATCAAGCAAGCTACATCCCTGCCTATTGCGAGGCCACCTTGACTCCAGACTTGTCACGGCAACGACCAAAGGGGAACTACAGCCAAAGAAAACCCAGGACAGGTAATTAATGATTATTAATTACTGATAATATTTCACTGGTATACATCGATGCTTCAGAAATAGGGCAATAGGGAAGGGGCAAAGACAGATAGGCTGTGCCTAAGGTATTAGTAGTGGCATCCCAGTGCGCCACAGCACCAGTCACCTGTTCACCCCTGCAACACAGAGCATGATAATAATAGAGATAGATAGATAGATAGATAGATAGATAGATAGATAGATAGATAGATAGATAGATTAGAAAAGATAAGATAAGATAACTGTAAATAGATAATATTAGAGTTAAGATAGATGTGTATATATATATCTATATATATATATATATCTATGTATATATATAGATAAGATAGATTGTAATTAGATACGCCTAAAGGTAAGTTAAGATAGGTAGATAGATATATAGATAAGATAGATTGTAAGTAGATAATATTAGAGTTAAGATAAAATCATTATCATGCCCTAATGTTGCACCTTTGTCTTTTCTAAGTATCAATGTCTGCCAGGAACATATTATCACACTTCTCTCTTTTTCCAGGTGGGCATTCTCCATGACGCAACATGTGAGGGGAACATCAAGCAAGCTACATCCCTACCTATTGCGAGGCCACCTTGACTCCAGACTTGTCACGGCAACGACCAAAGGGGAACTACAGCCAAAGAAAACCCAGGACAGGTAATTAATGATTATTAATTACTGATAATATTTCACTGGTATACATCGATGCTTCAGAAATAGGGCAATAGGGAAGGGGCAAAGACAGATAGGCTGTGCCTAAGGTATTAGTAGTGGCATCCCAGTGCGCCACAGCACCAGTCACCTGTTCACCCCTGCAACACAGAGCATGATAATAATAGAGATAGATAGATAGATAGATAGATAGATAGATAGATAGATAGATAGATAGATTAGATAAGATAAGATAACTGTAAATAGATAATATTAGAGTTAAGACAGATGTGTATATATATATCTATATATATATATATATATATCTATGTATATATATAGATAAGATAGATTGTAATTAGATACGCCTAAAGGTAAGTTAAGATAGGTAGATAGATATATAGATAAGATAGATTGTAAGTAGATAATATTAGAGTTAAGATAAAATCATTATCATGCCCTAATGTTGCACCTTTGTCTTTTCTAAGTATCAATGTCTGCCAGGAACATATTATCACACTTCTCTCTTTTTCCAGGTGGGCATTCTCCATGACGCAACATGTGAGGGGAACATCAAGCAAGCTACATCCCTGCCTATTGCGAGGCCACCTTGACTCCAGACTTGTCACGGCAACGACCAAAGGGGAACTACAGCCAAAGAAAACCCAGGACAGGTAATTAATGATTATTAATTACTGATAATATTTCACTGGTATACATCGATGCTTCAGAAATAGGGCAATAGGGAAGGGGCAAAGACAGATAGGCTGTGCCTAAGGTATTAGTAGTGGCATCCCAGTGCGCCACAGCACCAGTCACCTGTTCACCCCTGCAACACAGAGCATGATAATAATAGAGATAGATAGATAGATAGATAGATAGATAGATAGATAGATAGATAGATAGATAGATAGATTAGATAAGATAAGATAACTGTAAATAGATAATATTAGAGTTAAGACAGATGTGTATATATATATCTATATATATATATATATATATCTATGTATATATATAGATAAGATAGATTGTAATTAGATACGCCTAAAGGTAAGTTAAGATAGGTAGATAGATATATAGATAAGATAGATTGTAAGTAGATAATATTAGAGTTAAGATAAAATCATTATCATGCCCTAATGTTGCACCTTTGTCTTTTCTAAGTATCAATGTCTGCCAGGAACATATTATCACACTTCTCTCTTTTTCCAGGTGGGCATTCTCCATGACGCAACATGTGAGGGGAACATCAAGCAAGCTACATCCCTGCCTATTGCGAGGCCACCTTGACTCCAGACTTGTCACGGCAACGACCAAAGGGGAACTACAGCCAAAGAAAACCCAGGACAGGTAATTAATGATTATTAATTACTGATAATATTTCACTGGTATACATCGATGCTTCAGAAATAGGGCAATAGGGAAGGGGCAAAGACAGATAGGCTGTGCCTAAGGTATTAGTAGTGGCATCCCAGTGCGCCACAGCACCAGTCACCTGTTCACCCCTGCAACACAGAGCATGATAATAATAGAGATAGATAGATAGATAGATAGATAGATAGATAGATAGATAGATAGATAGATAGATAGATAGATTAGATAAGATAAGATAACTGTAAATAGATAATATTAGAGTTAAGATAGATGTGTATATATATATCTATATATATATATATATATATATCTATGTATATATATAGATAAGATAGATTGTAATTAGATACGCCTAAAGGTAAGTTAAGATAGGTAGATAGATATATAGATAAGATAGATTGTAAGTAGATAATATTAGAGTTAAGATAAAATCATTATCATGCCCTAATGTTGCACCTTTGTCTTTTCTAAGTATCAATGTCTGCCAGGAACATATTATCACACTTCTCTCTTTTTCCAGGTGGGCATTCTCCATGACGCAACATGTGAGGGGAACATCAAGCAAGCTACATCCCTACCTATTGCGAGGCCACCTTGACTCCAGACTTGTCACGGCAACGACCAAAGGGGAACTACAGCCAAAGAAAACCCAGGACAGGTAATTAATGATTATTAATTACTGATAATATTTCACTGGTATACATCGATGCTTCAGAAATAGGGCAATAGGGAAGGGGCAAAGACAGATAGGCTGTGCCTAAGGTATTAGTAGTGGCATCCCAGTGCGCCACAGCACCAGTCACCTGTTCACCCCTGCAACACAGAGCATGATAATAATAGAGATAGATAGATAGATAGATAGATAGATAGATAGATAGATAGATAGATTAGATAAGATAAGATAACTGTAAATAGATAATATTAGAGTTAAGACAGATGTGTATATATATATCTATATATATATATATATATATATCTATGTATATATATAGATAAGATAGATTGTAATTAGATACGCCTAAAGGTAAGTTAAGATAGGTAGATAGATATATAGATAAGATAGATTGTAAGTAGATAATATTAGAGTTAAGATAAAATCATTATCATGCCCTAATGTTGCACCTTTGTCTTTTCTAAGTATCAATGTCTGCCAGGAACATATTATCACACTTCTCTCTTTTTCCAGGTGGGCATTCTCCATGACGCAACATGTGAGGGGAACATCAAGCAAGCTACATCCCTGCCTATTGCGAGGCCACCTTGACTCCAGACTTGTCACGGCAACGACCAAAGGGGAACTACAGCCAAAGAAAACCCAGGACAGGTAATTAATGATTATTAATTACTGATAATATTTCACTGGTATACATCGATGCTTCAGAAATAGGGCAATAGGGAAGGGGCAAAGACAGATAGGCTGTGCCTAAGGTATTAGTAGTGGCATCCCAGTGCGCCACAGCACCAGTCACCTGTTCACCCCTGCAACACAGAGCATGATAATAATAGAGATAGATAGATAGATAGATAGATAGATAGATAGATAGATAGATAGATTAGAAAAGATAAGATAAGATAACTGTAAATAGATAATATTAGAGTTAAGATAGATGTGTATATATATATCTATATATATATATATATCTATGTATATATATAGATAAGATAGATTGTAATTAGATACGCCTAAAGGTAAGTTAAGATAGGTAGATAGATATATAGATAAGATAGATTGTAAGTAGATAATATTAGAGTTAAGATAAAATCATTATCATGCCCTAATGTTGCACCTTTGTCTTTTCTAAGTATCAATGTCTGCCAGGAACATATTATCACACTTCTCTCTTTTTCCAGGTGGGCATTCTCCATGACGCAACATGTGAGGGGAACATCAAGCAAGCTACATCCCTACCTATTGCGAGGCCACCTTGACTCCAGACTTGTCACGGCAACGACCAAAGGGGAACTACAGCCAAAGAAAACCCAGGACAGGTAATTAATGATTATTAATTACTGATAATATTTCACTGGTATACATCGATGCTTCAGAAATAGGGCAATAGGGAAGGGGCAAAGACAGATAGGCTGTGCCTAAGGTATTAGTAGTGGCATCCCAGTGCGCCACAGCACCAGTCACCTGTTCACCCCTGCAACACAGAGCATGATAATAATAGAGATAGATAGATAGATAGATAGATAGATAGATAGATAGATAGATAGATAGATAGATAGATAGATTAGATAAGATAAGATAACTGTAAATAGATAATATTAGAGTTAAGACAGATGTGTATATATATATCTATATATATATATATATATATCTATGTATATATATAGATAAGATAGATTGTAATTAGATACGCCTAAAGGTAAGTTAAGATAGGTAGATAGATATATAGATAAGATAGATTGTAAGTAGATAATATTAGAGTTAAGATAAAATCATTATCATGCCCTAATGTTGCACCTTTGTCTTTTCTAAGTATCAATGTCTGCCAGGAACATATTATCACACTTCTCTCTTTTTCCAGGTGGGCATTCTCCATGACGCAACATGTGAGGGGAACATCAAGCAAGCTACATCCCTGCCTATTGCGAGGCCACCTTGACTCCAGACTTGTCACGGCAACGACCAAAGGGGAACTACAGCCAAAGAAAACCCAGGACAGGTAATTAATGATTATTAATTACTGATAATATTTCACTGGTATACATCGATGCTTCAGAAATAGGGCAATAGGGAAGGGGCAAAGACAGATAGGCTGTGCCTAAGGTATTAGTAGTGGCATCCCAGTGCGCCACAGCACCAGTCACCTGTTCACCCCTGCAACACAGAGCATGATAATAATAGAGATAGATAGATAGATAGATAGATAGATAGATAGATAGATAGATAGATAGATAGATAGATAGATAGATTAGATAAGATAAGATAAGATAACTGTAAATAGATAATATTAGAGTTAAGTTAAGATAGATGTATATATATGTATATATATATATATAAGATAGATTGTAATTAGATACGCCTAAAGGTAAGTTAAGATAGGTAGATAGATATATAGATAAGATAGATTGTAAGTAGATAATATTAGAGTTAAGATAAAATCATTATCATGCCCTAATGTTGCACCTTTGTCTTTTCTAAGTATCAATGTCTGCCAGGAACATATTATCACGCTTCTCTCTTTTTCCAGGTGGGCATTCTCCATGACGCAACATGTGAGGGGAACATCAAGCAAGCTACATCCCTGCCTATTGCGAGGCCACCTTGACTCCAGACTTGTCACGGCAACGACCAAAGGTGAACTACAGCCAAAGAAAACCCAGGACAGGTAATTAATGATTATTAATTACTGATAATATTTCACTGGTAGACATCGATGCTTCAGAAATAGGGCAATAGGGAAGGGGCAAAGACAGATAGGCTGTGCCTAAGGTATTAGTAGTGGCATCCCAGTGCGCCACAGCACCAGTCACCTGTTCACCCCTGCAACACAGAGCATGATAATAATAGAGATAGATAGATAGATAGATAGATAGATAGATAGATAGATAGATAGATAGATAGATAGATTAGATAAGATAAGATAACTGTAAATAGATAATATTAGAGTTAAGACAGATGTGTATATATATATCTATATATATATATATATATATATATCTATGTATATATATAGATAAGATAGATTGTAATTAGATACGCCTAAAGGTAAGTTAAGATAGGTAGATAGATATATAGATAAGATAGATTGTAAGTAGATAATATTAGAGTTAAGATAAAATCATTATCATGCCCTAATGTTGCACCTTTGTCTTTTCTAAGTATCAATGTCTGCCAGGAACATATTATCACACTTCTCTCTTTTTCCAGGTGGGCATTCTCCATGACGCAACATGTGAGGGGAACATCAAGCAAGCTACATCCCTACCTATTGCGAGGCCACCTTGACTCCAGACTTGTCACGGCAACGACCAAAGGGGAACTACAGCCAAAGAAAACCCAGGACAGGTAATTAATGATTATTAATTACTGATAATATTTCACTGGTATACATCGATGCTTCAGAAATAGGGCAATAGGGAAGGGGCAAAGACAGATAGGCTGTGCCTAAGGTATTAGTAGTGGCATCCCAGTGCGCCACAGCACCAGTCACCTGTTCACCCCTGCAACACAGAGCATGATAATAATAGAGATAGATAGATAGATAGATAGATAGATAGATAGATAGATAGATAGATTAGATAAGATAAGATAACTGTAAATAGATAATATTAGAGTTAAGACAGATGTGTATATATATATCTATATATATATATATATATATCTATGTATATATATAGATAAGATAGATTGTAATTAGATACGCCTAAAGGTAAGTTAAGATAGGTAGATAGATATATAGATAAGATAGATTGTAAGTAGATAATATTAGAGTTAAGATAAAATCATTATCATGCCCTAATGTTGCACCTTTGTCTTTTCTAAGTATCAATGTCTGCCAGGAACATATTATCACGCTTCTCTCTTTTTCCAGGTGGGCATTCTCCATGACGCAACATGTGAGGGGAACATCAAGCAAGCTACATCCCTGCCTATTGCGAGGCCACCTTGACTCCAGACTTGTCACGGCAACGACCAAAGGTGAACTACAGCCAAAGAAAACCCAGGACAGGTAATTAATGATTATTAATTACTGATAATATTTCACTGGTAGACATCGATGCTTCAGAAATAGGGCAATAGGGAAGGGGCAAAGACAGATAGGCTGTGCCTAAGGTATTAGTAGTGGCATCCCAGTGCGCCACAGCACCAGTCACCTGTTCACCCCTGCAACACAGAGCATGATAATAATAGAGATAGATAGATAGATAGATAGATAGATAGATAGATAGATAGATAGATAGATAGATAGATTAGATAAGATAAGATAACTGTAAATAGATAATATTAGAGTTAAGATAGATGTGTATATATATATCTATATATATATATATATATATATCTATGTATATATATAGATAAGATAGATTGTAATTAGATACGCCTAAAGGTAAGTTAAGATAGGTAGATAGATATATAGATAAGATAGATTGTAAGTAGATAATATTAGAGTTAAGATAAAATCATTATCATGCCCTAATGTTGCACCTTTGTCTTTTCTAAGTATCAATGTCTGCCAGGAACATATTATCACGCTTCTCTCTTTTTCCAGGTGGGCATTCTCCATGACGCAACATGTGAGGGGAACATCAAGCAAGCTACATCCCTGCCTATTGCGAGGCCACCTTGACTCCAGACTTGTCACGGCAACGACCAAAGGTGAACTACAGCCAAAGAAAACCCAGGACAGGTAATTAATGATTATTAATTACTGATAATATTTCACTGGTAGACATCGATGCTTCAGAAATAGGGCAATAGGGAAGGGGCAAAGACAGATAGGCTGTGCCTAAGGTATTAGTAGTGGCATCCCAGTGCGCCACAGCACCAGTCACCTGTTCACCCCTGCAACACAGAGCATGATAATAATAGAGATAGATAGATAGATAGATAGATAGATAGATAGATAGATAGATAGATAGATAGATAGATAGATAGATAGATTAGATAAGATAAGATAACTGTAAATAGATAATATTAGAGTTAAGATAGATGTGTATATATATATCTATATATATATATATATATATATCTATGTATATATATAGATAAGATAGATTGTAATTAGATACGCCTAAAGGTAAGTTAAGATAGGTAGATAGATATATAGATAAGATAGATTGTAAGTAGATAATATTAGAGTTAAGATAAAATCATTATCATGCCCTAATGTTGCACCTTTGTCTTTTCTAAGTATCAATGTCTGCCAGGAACATATTATCACACTTCTCTCTTTTTCCAGGTGGGCATTCTCCATGACGCAACATGTGAGGGGAACATCAAGCAAGCTACATCCCTGCCTATTGCGAGGCCACCTTGACTCCAGACTTGTCACGGCAACGACCAAAGGGGAACTACAGCCAAAGAAAACCCAGGACAGGTAATTAATGATTATTAATTACTGATAATATTTCACTGGTATACATCGATGCTTCAGAAATAGGGCAATAGGGAAGGGGCAAAGACAGATAGGCTGTGCCTAAGGTATTAGTAGTGGCATCCCAGTGCGCCACAGCACCAGTCACCTGTTCACCCCTGCAACACAGAGCATGATAATAATAGAGATAGATAGATAGATAGATAGATAGATAGATAGATAGATAGATAGATAGATAGATAGATAGATAGATTAGATAAGATAAGATAACTGTAAATAGATAATATTAGAGTTAAGATAGATGTGTATATATATATCTATATATATATATATATATATCTATGTATATATATAGATAAGATAGATTGTAATTAGATACGCCTAAAGGTAAGTTAAGATAGGTAGATAGATATATAGATAAGATAGATTGTAAGTAGATATTAGAGTTAAGATAAAATCATTATCATGCCCTAATGTTGCACCTTTGTCTTTTCTAAGTATCAATGTCTGCCAGGAACATATTATCACACTTCTCTCTTTTTCCAGGTGGGCATTCTCCATGACGCAACATGTGAGGGGAACATCAAGCAAGCTACATCCCTACCTATTGCGAGGCCACCTTGACTCCAGACTTGTCACGGCAACGACCAAAGGGGAACTACAGCCAAAGAAAACCCAGGACAGGTAATTAATGATTATTAATTACTGATAATATTTCACTGGTATACATCGATGCTTCAGAAATAGGGCAATAGGGAAGGGGCAAAGACAGATAGGCTGTGCCTAAGGTATTAGTAGTGGCATCCCAGTGCGCCACAGCACCAGTCACCTGTTCACCCCTGCAACACAGAGCATGATAATAATAGAGATAGATAGATAGATAGATAGATAGATAGATAGATAGATAGATAGATAGATAGATTAGATAAGATAAGATAACTGTAAATAGATAATATTAGAGTTAAGACAGATGTGTATATATATATCTATATATATATATATATATATCTATGTATATATATAGATAAGATAGATTGTAATTAGATACGCCTAAAGGTAAGTTAAGATAGGTAGATAGATATATAGATAAGATAGATTGTAAGTAGATAATATTAGAGTTAAGATAAAATCATTATCATGCCCTAATGTTGCACCTTTGTCTTTTCTAAGTATCAATGTCTGCCAGGAACATATTATCACACTTCTCTCTTTTTCCAGGTGGGCATTCTCCATGACGCAACATGTGAGGGGAACATCAAGCAAGCTACATCCCTGCCTATTGCGAGGCCACCTTGACTCCAGACTTGTCACGGCAACGACCAAAGGGGAACTACAGCCAAAGAAAACCCAGGACAGGTAATTAATGATTATTAATTACTGATAATATTTCACTGGTATACATCGATGCTTCAGAAATAGGGCAATAGGGAAGGGGCAAAGACAGATAGGCTGTGCCTAAGGTATTAGTAGTGGCATCCCAGTGCGCCACAGCACCAGTCACCTGTTCACCCCTGCAACACAGAGCATGATAATAATAGAGATAGATAGATAGATAGATAGATAGATAGATAGATAGATAGATAGATAGATAGATAGATTAGATAAGATAAGATAACTGTAAATAGATAATATTAGAGTTAAGACAGATGTGTATATATATATCTATATATATATATATATATATCTATGTATATATATAGATAAGATAGATTGTAATTAGATACGCCTAAAGGTAAGTTAAGATAGGTAGATAGATATATAGATAAGATAGATTGTAAGTAGATAATATTAGAGTTAAGATAAAATCATTATCATGCCCTAATGTTGCACCTTTGTCTTTTCTAAGTATCAATGTCTGCCAGGAACATATTATCACACTTCTCTCTTTTTCCAGGTGGGCATTCTCCATGACGCAACATGTGAGGGGAACATCAAGCAAGCTACATCCCTGCCTATTGCGAGGCCACCTTGACTCCAGACTTGTCACGGCAACGACCAAAGGGGAACTACAGCCAAAGAAAACCCAGGACAGGTAATTAATGATTATTAATTACTGATAATATTTCACTGGTATACATCGATGCTTCAGAAATAGGGCAATAGGGAAGGGGCAAAGACAGATAGGCTGTGCCTAAGGTATTAGTAGTGGCATCCCAGTGCGCCACAGCACCAGTCACCTGTTCACCCCTGCAACACAGAGCATGATAATAATAGAGATAGATAGATAGATAGATAGATAGATAGATAGATAGATAGATAGATAGATAGATAGATAGATAGATAGATAGATTAGATAAGATAAGATAAGATAACTGTAAATAGATAATATTAGAGTTAAGTTAAGATAGATGTATATATATGTATATATATATATATAAGATAGATTGTAATTAGATACGCCTAAAGGTAAGTTAAGATAGGTAGATAGATATATAGATAAGATAGATTGTAAGTAGATAATATTAGAGTTAAGATAAAATCATTATCATGCCCTAATGTTGCACCTTTGTCTTTTCTAAGTATCAATGTCTGCCAGGAACATATTATCACGCTTCTCTCTTTTTCCAGGTGGGCATTCTCCATGACGCAACATGTGAGGGGAACATCAAGCAAGCTACATCCCTGCCTATTGCGAGGCCACCTTGACTCCAGACTTGTCACGGCAACGACCAAAGGTGAACTACAGCCAAAGAAAACCCAGGACAGGTAATTAATGATTATTAATTACTGATAATATTTCACTGGTAGACATCGATGCTTCAGAAATAGGGCAATAGGGAAGGGGCAAAGACAGATAGGCTGTGCCTAAGGTATTAGTAGTGGCATCCCAGTGCGCCACAGCACCAGTCACCTGTTCACCCCTGCAACACAGAGCATGATAATAATAGAGATAGATAGATAGATAGATAGATAGATAGATAGATAGATAGATAGATAGATAGATAGATAGATAGATAGATAGATAGATAGATTAGATAAGATAAGATAACTGTAAATAGATAATATTAGAGTTAAGATAGATGTGTATATATATATCTATATATATATATATATATATATCTATGTATATATATAGATAAGATAGATTGTAATTAGATACGCCTAAAGGTAAGTTAAGATAGGTAGATAGATATATAGATAAGATAGATTGTAAGTAGATAATATTAGAGTTAAGATAAAATCATTATCATGCCCTAATGTTGCACCTTTGTCTTTTCTAAGTATCAATGTCTGCCAGGAACATATTATCACACTTCTCTCTTTTTCCAGGTGGGCATTCTCCATGACGCAACATGTGAGGGGAACATCAAGCAAGCTACATCCCTGCCTATTGCGAGGCCACCTTGACTCCAGACTTGTCACGGCAACGACCAAAGGGGAACTACAGCCAAAGAAAACCCAGGACAGGTAATTAATGATTATTAATTACTGATAATATTTCACTGGTATACATCGATGCTTCAGAAATAGGGCAATAGGGAAGGGGCAAAGACAGATAGGCTGTGCCTAAGGTATTAGTAGTGGCATCCCAGTGCGCCACAGCACCAGTCACCTGTTCACCCCTGCAACACAGAGCATGATAATAATAGAGATAGATAGATAGATAGATAGATAGATAGATAGATAGATAGATAGATAGATAGATAGATAGATAGATAGATAGATAGATTAGATAAGATAAGATAACTGTAAATAGATAATATTAGAGTTAAGATAGATGTGTATATATATATCTATATATATATATATATATATCTATGTATATATATAGATAAGATAGATTGTAATTAGATACGCCTAAAGGTAAGTTAAGATAGGTAGATAGATATATAGATAAGATAGATTGTAAGTAGATATTAGAGTTAAGATAAAATCATTATCATGCCCTAATGTTGCACCTTTGTCTTTTCTAAGTATCAATGTCTGCCAGGAACATATTATCACACTTCTCTCTTTTTCCAGGTGGGCATTCTCCATGACGCAACATGTGAGGGGAACATCAAGCAAGCTACATCCCTACCTATTGCGAGGCCACCTTGACTCCAGACTTGTCACGGCAACGACCAAAGGGGAACTACAGCCAAAGAAAACCCAGGACAGGTAATTAATGATTATTAATTACTGATAATATTTCACTGGTATACATCGATGCTTCAGAAATAGGGCAATAGGGAAGGGGCAAAGACAGATAGGCTGTGCCTAAGGTATTAGTAGTGGCATCCCAGTGCGCCACAGCACCAGTCACCTGTTCACCCCTGCAACACAGAGCATGATAATAATAGAGATAGATAGATAGATAGATAGATAGATAGATAGATAGATAGATAGATAGATTAGATAAGATAAGATAACTGTAAATAGATAATATTAGAGTTAAGACAGATGTGTATATATATATCTATATATATATATATATATATCTATGTATATATATAGATAAGATAGATTGTAATTAGATACGCCTAAAGGTAAGTTAAGATAGGTAGATAGATATATAGATAAGATAGATTGTAAGTAGATAATATTAGAGTTAAGATAAAATCATTATCATGCCCTAATGTTGCACCTTTGTCTTTTCTAAGTATCAATGTCTGCCAGGAACATATTATCACGCTTCTCTCTTTTTCCAGGTGGGCATTCTCCATGACGCAACATGTGAGGGGAACATCAAGCAAGCTACATCCCTGCCTATTGCGAGGCCACCTTGACTCCAGACTTGTCACGGCAACGACCAAAGGTGAACTACAGCCAAAGAAAACCCAGGACAGGTAATTAATGATTATTAATTACTGATAATATTTCACTGGTAGACATCGATGCTTCAGAAATAGGGCAATAGGGAAGGGGCAAAGACAGATAGGCTGTGCCTAAGGTATTAGTAGTGGCATCCCAGTGCGCCACAGCACCAGTCACCTGTTCACCCCTGCAACACAGAGCATGATAATAATAGAGATAGATAGATAGATAGATAGATAGATAGATAGATAGATAGATAGATAGATAGATAGATAGATAGATAGATTAGATAAGATAAGATAACTGTAAATAGATAATATTAGAGTTAAGATAGATGTGTATATATATATCTATATATATATATATATATATATCTATGTATATATATAGATAAGATAGATTGTAATTAGATACGCCTAAAGGTAAGTTAAGATAGGTAGATAGATATATAGATAAGATAGATTGTAAGTAGATAATATTAGAGTTAAGATAAAATCATTATCATGCCCTAATGTTGCACCTTTGTCTTTTCTAAGTATCAATGTCTGCCAGGAACATATTATCACGCTTCTCTCTTTTTCCAGGTGGGCATTCTCCATGACGCAACATGTGAGGGGAACATCAAGCAAGCTACATCCCTGCCTATTGCGAGGCCACCTTGACTCCAGACTTGTCACGGCAACGACCAAAGGTGAACTACAGCCAAAGAAAACCCAGGACAGGTAATTAATGATTATTAATTACTGATAATATTTCACTGGTAGACATCGATGCTTCAGAAATAGGGCAATAGGGAAGGGGCAAAGACAGATAGGCTGTGCCTAAGGTATTAGTAGTGGCATCCCAGTGCGCCACAGCACCAGTCACCTGTTCACCCCTGCAACACAGAGCATGATAATAATAGAGATAGATAGATAGATAGATAGATAGATAGATAGATAGATAGATAGATAGATAGATAGATAGATAGATTAGATAAGATAAGATAACTGTAAATAGATAATATTAGAGTTAAGATAGATGTGTATATATATATCTATATATATATATATATATATATCTATGTATATATATAGATAAGATAGATTGTAATTAGATACGCCTAAAGGTAAGTTAAGATAGGTAGATAGATATATAGATAAGATAGATTGTAAGTAGATAATATTAGAGTTAAGATAAAATCATTATCATGCCCTAATGTTGCACCTTTGTCTTTTCTAAGTATCAATGTCTGCCAGGAACATATTATCACACTTCTCTCTTTTTCCAGGTGGGCATTCTCCATGACGCAACATGTGAGGGGAACATCAAGCAAGCTACATCCCTGCCTATTGCGAGGCCACCTTGACTCCAGACTTGTCACGGCAACGACCAAAGGGGAACTACAGCCAAAGAAAACCCAGGACAGGTAATTAATGATTATTAATTACTGATAATATTTCACTGGTATACATCGATGCTTCAGAAATAGGGCAATAGGGAAGGGGCAAAGACAGATAGGCTGTGCCTAAGGTATTAGTAGTGGCATCCCAGTGCGCCACAGCACCAGTCACCTGTTCACCCCTGCAACACAGAGCATGATAATAATAGAGATAGATAGATAGATAGATAGATAGATAGATAGATAGATAGATAGATAGATAGATAGATAGATAGATAGATTAGATAAGATAAGATAACTGTAAATAGATAATATTAGAGTTAAGATAGATGTGTATATATATATCTATATATATATATATATATATCTATGTATATATATAGATAAGATAGATTGTAATTAGATACGCCTAAAGGTAAGTTAAGATAGGTAGATAGATATATAGATAAGATAGATTGTAAGTAGATATTAGAGTTAAGATAAAATCATTATCATGCCCTAATGTTGCACCTTTGTCTTTTCTAAGTATCAATGTCTGCCAGGAACATATTATCACACTTCTCTCTTTTTCCAGGTGGGCATTCTCCATGACGCAACATGTGAGGGGAACATCAAGCAAGCTACATCCCTACCTATTGCGAGGCCACCTTGACTCCAGACTTGTCACGGCAACGACCAAAGGGGAACTACAGCCAAAGAAAACCCAGGACAGGTAATTAATGATTATTAATTACTGATAATATTTCACTGGTATACATCGATGCTTCAGAAATAGGGCAATAGGGAAGGGGCAAAGACAGATAGGCTGTGCCTAAGGTATTAGTAGTGGCATCCCAGTGCGCCACAGCACCAGTCACCTGTTCACCCCTGCAACACAGAGCATGATAATAATAGAGATAGATAGATAGATAGATAGATAGATAGATAGATAGATAGATAGATTAGATAAGATAAGATAACTGTAAATAGATAATATTAGAGTTAAGACAGATGTGTATATATATATCTATATATATATATATATATATCTATGTATATATATAGATAAGATAGATTGTAATTAGATACGCCTAAAGGTAAGTTAAGATAGGTAGATAGATATATAGATAAGATAGATTGTAAGTAGATAATATTAGAGTTAAGATAAAATCATTATCATGCCCTAATGTTGCACCTTTGTCTTTTCTAAGTATCAATGTCTGCCAGGAACATATTATCACACTTCTCTCTTTTTCCAGGTGGGCATTCTCCATGACGCAACATGTGAGGGGAACATCAAGCAAGCTACATCCCTGCCTATTGCGAGGCCACCTTGACTCCAGACTTGTCACGGCAACGACCAAAGGGGAACTACAGCCAAAGAAAACCCAGGACAGGTAATTAATGATTATTAATTACTGATAATATTTCACTGGTATACATCGATGCTTCAGAAATAGGGCAATAGGGAAGGGGCAAAGACAGATAGGCTGTGCCTAAGGTATTAGTAGTGGCATCCCAGTGCGCCACAGCACCAGTCACCTGTTCACCCCTGCAACACAGAGCATGATAATAATAGAGATAGATAGATAGATAGATAGATAGATAGATAGATAGATAGATAGATAGATAGATAGATTAGATAAGATAAGATAACTGTAAATAGATAATATTAGAGTTAAGACAGATGTGTATATATATATCTATATATATATATATATATATCTATGTATATATATAGATAAGATAGATTGTAATTAGATACGCCTAAAGGTAAGTTAAGATAGGTAGATAGATATATAGATAAGATAGATTGTAAGTAGATAATATTAGAGTTAAGATAAAATCATTATCATGCCCTAATGTTGCACCTTTGTCTTTTCTAAGTATCAATGTCTGCCAGGAACATATTATCACACTTCTCTCTTTTTCCAGGTGGGCATTCTCCATGACGCAACATGTGAGGGGAACATCAAGCAAGCTACATCCCTGCCTATTGCGAGGCCACCTTGACTCCAGACTTGTCACGGCAACGACCAAAGGGGAACTACAGCCAAAGAAAACCCAGGACAGGTAATTAATGATTATTAATTACTGATAATATTTCACTGGTATACATCGATGCTTCAGAAATAGGGCAATAGGGAAGGGGCAAAGACAGATAGGCTGTGCCTAAGGTATTAGTAGTGGCATCCCAGTGCGCCACAGCACCAGTCACCTGTTCACCCCTGCAACACAGAGCATGATAATAATAGAGATAGATAGATAGATAGATAGATAGATAGATAGATAGATAGATAGATAGATAGATAGATAGATTAGATAAGATAAGATAAGATAACTGTAAATAGATAATATTAGAGTTAAGTTAAGATAGATGTATATATATGTATATATATATATATAAGATAGATTGTAATTAGATACGCCTAAAGGTAAGTTAAGATAGGTAGATAGATATATAGATAAGATAGATTGTAAGTAGATAATATTAGAGTTAAGATAAAATCATTATCATGCCCTAATGTTGCACCTTTGTCTTTTCTAAGTATCAATGTCTGCCAGGAACATATTATCACGCTTCTCTCTTTTTCCAGGTGGGCATTCTCCATGACGCAACATGTGAGGGGAACATCAAGCAAGCTACATCCCTGCCTATTGCGAGGCCACCTTGACTCCAGACTTGTCACGGCAACGACCAAAGGTGAACTACAGCCAAAGAAAACCCAGGACAGGTAATTAATGATTATTAATTACTGATAATATTTCACTGGTAGACATCGATGCTTCAGAAATAGGGCAATAGGGAAGGGGCAAAGACAGATAGGCTGTGCCTAAGGTATTAGTAGTGGCATCCCAGTGCGCCACAGCACCAGTCACCTGTTCACCCCTGCAACACAGAGCATGATAATAATAGAGATAGATAGATAGATAGATAGATAGATAGATAGATAGATAGATAGATAGATAGATAGATAGATAGATAGATAGATTAGATAAGATAAGATAACTGTAAATAGATAATATTAGAGTTAAGATAGATGTGTATATATATATCTATATATATATATATATATATATCTATGTATATATATAGATAAGATAGATTGTAATTAGATACGCCTAAAGGTAAGTTAAGATAGGTAGATAGATATATAGATAAGATAGATTGTAAGTAGATAATATTAGAGTTAAGATAAAATCATTATCATGCCCTAATGTTGCACCTTTGTCTTTTCTAAGTATCAATGTCTGCCAGGAACATATTATCACACTTCTCTCTTTTTCCAGGTGGGCATTCTCCATGACGCAACATGTGAGGGGAACATCAAGCAAGCTACATCCCTGCCTATTGCGAGGCCACCTTGACTCCAGACTTGTCACGGCAACGACCAAAGGGGAACTACAGCCAAAGAAAACCCAGGACAGGTAATTAATGATTATTAATTACTGATAATATTTCACTGGTATACATCGATGCTTCAGAAATAGGGCAATAGGGAAGGGGCAAAGACAGATAGGCTGTGCCTAAGGTATTAGTAGTGGCATCCCAGTGCGCCACAGCACCAGTCACCTGTTCACCCCTGCAACACAGAGCATGATAATAATAGAGATAGATAGATAGATAGATAGATAGATAGATAGATAGATAGATAGATAGATAGATAGATAGATTAGATAAGATAAGATAACTGTAAATAGATAATATTAGAGTTAAGATAGATGTGTATATATATATCTATATATATATATATATATATCTATGTATATATATAGATAAGATAGATTGTAATTAGATACGCCTAAAGGTAAGTTAAGATAGGTAGATAGATATATAGATAAGATAGATTGTAAGTAGATATTAGAGTTAAGATAAAATCATTATCATGCCCTAATGTTGCACCTTTGTCTTTTCTAAGTATCAATGTCTGCCAGGAACATATTATCACACTTCTCTCTTTTTCCAGGTGGGCATTCTCCATGACGCAACATGTGAGGGGAACATCAAGCAAGCTACATCCCTACCTATTGCGAGGCCACCTTGACTCCAGACTTGTCACGGCAACGACCAAAGGGGAACTACAGCCAAAGAAAACCCAGGACAGGTAATTAATGATTATTAATTACTGATAATATTTCACTGGTATACATCGATGCTTCAGAAATAGGGCAATAGGGAAGGGGCAAAGACAGATAGGCTGTGCCTAAGGTATTAGTAGTGGCATCCCAGTGCGCCACAGCACCAGTCACCTGTTCACCCCTGCAACACAGAGCATGATAATAATAGAGATAGATAGATAGATAGATAGATAGATAGATAGATAGATAGATAGATAGATTAGATAAGATAAGATAACTGTAAATAGATAATATTAGAGTTAAGACAGATGTGTATATATATATCTATATATATATATATATATATCTATGTATATATATAGATAAGATAGATTGTAATTAGATACGCCTAAAGGTAAGTTAAGATAGGTAGATAGATATATAGATAAGATAGATTGTAAGTAGATAATATTAGAGTTAAGATAAAATCATTATCATGCCCTAATGTTGCACCTTTGTCTTTTCTAAGTATCAATGTCTGCCAGGAACATATTATCACACTTCTCTCTTTTTCCAGGTGGGCATTCTCCATGACGCAACATGTGAGGGGAACATCAAGCAAGCTACATCCCTGCCTATTGCGAGGCCACCTTGACTCCAGACTTGTCACGGCAACGACCAAAGGGGAACTACAGCCAAAGAAAACCCAGGACAGGTAATTAATGATTATTAATTACTGATAATATTTCACTGGTATACATCGATGCTTCAGAAATAGGGCAATAGGGAAGGGGCAAAGACAGATAGGCTGTGCCTAAGGTATTAGTAGTGGCATCCCAGTGCGCCACAGCACCAGTCACCTGTTCACCCCTGCAACACAGAGCATGATAATAATAGAGATAGATAGATAGATAGATAGATAGATAGATAGATAGATAGATAGATAGATAGATAGATTAGATAAGATAAGATAACTGTAAATAGATAATATTAGAGTTAAGATAGATGTGTATATATATATCTATATATATATATATATATATATCTATGTATATATATAGATAAGATAGATTGTAATTAGATACGCCTAAAGGTAAGTTAAGATAGGTAGATAGATATATAGATAAGATAGATTGTAAGTAGATAATATTAGAGTTAAGATAAAATCATTATCATGCCCTAATGTTGCACCTTTGTCTTTTCTAAGTATCAATGTCTGCCAGGAACATATTATCACACTTCTCTCTTTTTCCAGGTGGGCATTCTCCATGACGCAACATGTGAGGGGAACATCAAGCAAGCTACATCCCTACCTATTGCGAGGCCACCTTGACTCCAGACTTGTCACGGCAACGACCAAAGGGGAACTACAGCCAAAGAAAACCCAGGACAGGTAATTAATGATTATTAATTACTGATAATATTTCACTGGTATACATCGATGCTTCAGAAATAGGGCAATAGGGAAGGGGCAAAGACAGATAGGCTGTGCCTAAGGTATTAGTAGTGGCATCCCAGTGCGCCACAGCACCAGTCACCTGTTCACCCCTGCAACACAGAGCATGATAATAATAGAGATAGATAGATAGATAGATAGATAGATAGATAGATAGATAGATAGATAGATTAGATAAGATAAGATAACTGTAAATAGATAATATTAGAGTTAAGACAGATGTGTATATATATATCTATATATATATATATATATATATCTATGTATATATATAGATAAGATAGATTGTAATTAGATACGCCTAAAGGTAAGTTAAGATAGGTAGATAGATATATAGATAAGATAGATTGTAAGTAGATAATATTAGAGTTAAGATAAAATCATTATCATGCCCTAATGTTGCACCTTTGTCTTTTCTAAGTATCAATGTCTGCCAGGAACATATTATCACACTTCTCTCTTTTTCCAGGTGGGCATTCTCCATGACGCAACATGTGAGGGGAACATCAAGCAAGCTACATCCCTGCCTATTGCGAGGCCACCTTGACTCCAGACTTGTCACGGCAACGACCAAAGGGGAACTACAGCCAAAGAAAACCCAGGACAGGTAATTAATGATTATTAATTACTGATAATATTTCACTGGTATACATCGATGCTTCAGAAATAGGGCAATAGGGAAGGGGCAAAGACAGATAGGCTGTGCCTAAGGTATTAGTAGTGGCATCCCAGTGCGCCACAGCACCAGTCACCTGTTCACCCCTGCAACACAGAGCATGATAATAATAGAGATAGATAGATAGATAGATAGATAGATAGATAGATAGATAGATAGATAGATTAGAAAAGATAAGATAAGATAACTGTAAATAGATAATATTAGAGTTAAGATAGATGTGTATATATATATCTATATATATATATATATCTATGTATATATATAGATAAGATAGATTGTAATTAGATACGCCTAAAGGTAAGTTAAGATAGGTAGATAGATATATAGATAAGATAGATTGTAAGTAGATAATATTAGAGTTAAGATAAAATCATTATCATGCCCTAATGTTGCACCTTTGTCTTTTCTAAGTATCAATGTCTGCCAGGAACATATTATCACACTTCTCTCTTTTTCCAGGTGGGCATTCTCCATGACGCAACATGTGAGGGGAACATCAAGCAAGCTACATCCCTACCTATTGCGAGGCCACCTTGACTCCAGACTTGTCACGGCAACGACCAAAGGGGAACTACAGCCAAAGAAAACCCAGGACAGGTAATTAATGATTATTAATTACTGATAATATTTCACTGGTATACATCGATGCTTCAGAAATAGGGCAATAGGGAAGGGGCAAAGACAGATAGGCTGTGCCTAAGGTATTAGTAGTGGCATCCCAGTGCGCCACAGCACCAGTCACCTGTTCACCCCTGCAACACAGAGCATGATAATAATAGAGATAGATAGATAGATAGATAGATAGATAGATAGATAGATAGATAGATAGATAGATAGATAGATAGATTAGATAAGATAAGATAACTGTAAATAGATAATATTAGAGTTAAGATAGATGTGTATATATATATCTATATATATATATATATATATCTATGTATATATATAGATAAGATAGATTGTAATTAGATACGCCTAAAGGTAAGTTAAGATAGGTAGATAGATATATAGATAAGATAGATTGTAAGTAGATATTAGAGTTAAGATAAAATCATTATCATGCCCTAATGTTGCACCTTTGTCTTTTCTAAGTATCAATGTCTGCCAGGAACATATTATCACACTTCTCTCTTTTTCCAGGTGGGCATTCTCCATGACGCAACATGTGAGGGGAACATCAAGCAAGCTACATCCCTACCTATTGCGAGGCCACCTTGACTCCAGACTTGTCACGGCAACGACCAAAGGGGAACTACAGCCAAAGAAAACCCAGGACAGGTAATTAATGATTATTAATTACTGATAATATTTCACTGGTATACATCGATGCTTCAGAAATAGGGCAATAGGGAAGGGGCAAAGACAGATAGG
This sequence comes from Pseudophryne corroboree, assembly GCF_028390025.1. Classification (NCBI taxonomy): domain Eukaryota; kingdom Metazoa; phylum Chordata; class Amphibia; order Anura; family Myobatrachidae; genus Pseudophryne; species Pseudophryne corroboree. The sequence continues at coordinate 99,022 of NW_026968382.1, forward strand.
CTGTGCCTAAGGTATTAGTAGTGGCATCCCAGTGCGCCACAGCACCAGTCACCTGTTCACCCCTGCAACACAGAGCATGATAATAATAGAGATAGATAGATAGATAGATAGATAGATAGATAGATAGATAGATAGATAGATAGATTAGATAAGATAAGATAACTGTAAATAGATAATATTAGAGTTAAGACAGATGTGTATATATATATCTATATATATATATATATATATCTATGTATATATATAGATAAGATAGATTGTAATTAGATACGCCTAAAGGTAAGTTAAGATAGGTAGATAGATATATAGATAAGATAGATTGTAAGTAGATAATATTAGAGTTAAGATAAAATCATTATCATGCCCTAATGTTGCACCTTTGTCTTTTCTAAGTATCAATGTCTGCCAGGAAC
>NW_026968383.1:0-99299 GCF_028390025.1 Pseudophryne corroboree
CACTTGAAAGAAAATTTTAAAGCCTCCTGTTAGGCCATCATCTACACGGCATAGCCCTGAATTTTCCAATGCGCAGCTCTTTGGAAAAGAGAGATATTGGCAAGGAAAAGCTGTCTTGTACCTTTGCATTTTTCTCCCAAACGAAGGACACTAGAAAGAAATTTTTAAAGCCTCCTGTTAGGCCATCATCTACACGGCATAGCCCTGAATTTTCCAATGCGCAGCTCTTTGCAAAAGAGAGATATTGGCAAGGAAAACCTGTCTTGTACCTTTGCATTTTTCTCCCAAACGAAGGACACTAGAAAGAAAATTTTAAAGCCTCCTGTTAGGCCATCATCTACACGGCATAGCCCTGAATTTTCCAATGCGCAGCTCTTTGCAAAAGAGAGATATTGGCAAGGAAAACCTGTCTTGTACCTTTGCATTTTTCTCCCAAACGAAGGACACTAGAATGAAAATTTTAAAGCCTCCTGTTAGTGCTATATCAACACGGTATAGCCCTGAATTTTCCAATGCGTAGCTCTTTGCAAAAGAGAGATATTGGCAAGGAAAAGCTGTCTTGTACCTTTGCATTTTTCTCCCAAACGAAGGACACTAGAAAGAAAATTTTAAAGCCTCCTGTTAGGCCATCATCTACACGGCATAGCCCTGAATTTTCCAATGCGCAGCTCTTTGCAAAAGAGAGATATTGGCAAGGAAAACCTGTCTTGTACCTTTGCATTTTTCTCCCAAACGAAGGACACTAGAAAGAAAATTTTAAAGCCTCCTGTTAGTGCTATATCTACACGGTATAGCCCTGAATTTTCCAATGCGTAGCTCTTTGCAAAAGAGAGATATTGGCAAGGAAAAGCTGTCTTGTACCTTTGCATTTTTCTCACAAACGAAGGACACTAGAAAGAAAATTTTAAAGCCTCCTGTTAGGCCATCATCTACACGGTATAGCCCTGAATTTTCCAATGCGTAGCTCTTTGCAAAAGAGAGATATTGGCAAGGAAAAGCTGTCTTGTACCTTTGCATTTTTCTCGCAAACGAAGGACACTAGAAAGAAAATTTTAAAGCCTCCTGTTAGGCCATCATCTACACGGCATAGCCCTAAATTTTCCAATGCGCAGCTCTTTGCAAAAGAGAGATATTGGCAAGGAAAAGCTGTCTTGTACCTTTGCATTTTTCTCCCAAACGAAGGACACTAGAAAGAAAATTTTAAAGCCTCCTGTTAGGCCATCATCTACACGGCATAGCCCTGAATTTTCCAATGCGCAGCTCTTTGCAAAAGAGAGATATTGGCAAGGAAAAGCTGTCTTGTACCTTTGCATTTTTCTCGCAAACGAAGGACACTAGAAAGAAAATTTTAAAGCCTCCTGTTAGGCCATCATCTACACGGCATAGCCCTGAATTTTCCAATGCGCAGCTCTTTGCAAAAGATATTGGCAAGGAAAAGCTGTCTTGTACCTTTGCATTTTTCTCCCAAACGAAGGACACTAGAAAGAAAATTTTAAAGCCTCCTGTTAGGCCATCATCTACACGGCATAGCCCTGAATTTTCCAATGCGCAGCTCTTTGCAAAAGAGAGATATTGGCAAGGAAAAGCTGTCTTGTACCTTTGCATTTTTCTCCCAAACGAAGGACACTAGAAAGAAAATTTTAAAGCCTCCTGTTAGGCCATCATCTACACGGCATAGCCCTGAATTTTCCAATACGCAGCTCTTTGCAAAAGAGAGATATTGGCAAGGAAAAGCTGTCTTGTACCTTTGCAATTTTCTCGCAAACGAAGGACACTAGAAAGAAAATTTTAAAGCCTCCTGTTAGGCCATCATCTACACGGCATAGCCCTGCATTTTCCAATGCGCAGCTCTTTGCAAAAGAGAGATATTGGCAAGGAAAAGCTGTCTTGTACCTTTGCATTTTTCTCGCAAACGAAGGACACTAGAAAGAAAATTTGAAAGCCTCCTGTTAGGCCATCATCTACACGGCATAGCCCTGAATTTTCCAATGCGCAGCTCTTTGCAAAAGAGAGATATTGGCAAGGAAAAGCTGACTTGTTCCATTGGATTTTTCTCCCAAACGAAGGACACTAGAATGAAAATTTTAAAGCCTCCTGTTAGTGCTATATCTACACGGTATAGCCCTGAATTTTCCAATGCGTAGCTCTTTGCAAAAGAGAGATATTGGCAAGGAAAAGCTGTCTTGTACCTTTGCATTTTTCTCGCAAACGAAGGACACTAGAAATAAAATTTTAAAGCCTCCTGTTAGGCCATCATCTACACGGCATAGCCCTGAATTTTCCAATGCGCAGCTCTTTGCAAAAGAGAGATATTGGCAAGGAAAAGCTGTCTTGTACCTTTGCATTTTTCTCCCAAACGAAGGACACTTGAAAGAAAATTTTAAAGCCTCCTGTTAGGCCATCATCTACACGGCATAGCCCTGAATTTTCCAATGCGCAGCTCTTTGGAAAAGAGAGATATTGGCAAGGAAAAGCTGTCTTGTACCTTTGCATTTTTCTCCCAAACGAAGGACACTAGAAAGAAATTTTTAAAGCCTCCTGTTAGGCCATCATCTACACGGCATAGCCCTGAATTTTCCAATGCGCAGCTCTTTGCAAAAGAGAGATATTGGCAAGGAAAACCTGTCTTGTACCTTTGCATTTTTCTCCCAAACGAAGGACACTAGAAAGAAAATTTTAAAGCCTCCTGTTAGGCCATCATCTACACGGCATAGCCCTGAATTTTCCAATGCGCAGCTCTTTGCAAAAGAGAGATATTGGCAAGGAAAACCTGTCTTGTACCTTTGCATTTTTCTCCCAAACGAAGGACACTAGAATGAAAATTTTAAAGCCTCCTGTTAGTGCTATATCAACACGGTATAGCCCTGAATTTTCCAATGCGTAGCTCTTTGCAAAAGAGAGATATTGGCAAGGAAAAGCTGTCTTGTACCTTTGCATTTTTCTCCCAAACGAAGGACACTAGAAAGAAAATTTTAAAGCCTCCTGTTAGGCCATCATCTACACGGCATAGCCCTGAATTTTCCAATGCGCAGCTCTTTGCAAAAGAGAGATATTGGCAAGGAAAACCTGTCTTGTACCTTTGCATTTTTCTCCCAAACGAAGGACACTAGAAAGAAAATTTTAAAGCCTCCTGTTAGTGCTATATCTACACGGTATAGCCCTGAATTTTCCAATGCGTAGCTCTTTGCAAAAGAGAGATATTGGCAAGGAAAAGCTGTCTTGTACCTTTGCATTTTTCTCACAAACGAAGGACACTAGAAAGAAAATTTTAAAGCCTCCTGTTAGGCCATCATCTACACGGTATAGCCCTGAATTTTCCAATGCGTAGCTCTTTGCAAAAGAGAGATATTGGCAAGGAAAAGCTGTCTTGTACCTTTGCATTTTTCTCGCAAACGAAGGACACTAGAAAGAAAATTTTAAAGCCTCCTGTTAGGCCATCATCTACACGGCATAGCCCTAAATTTTCCAATGCGCAGCTCTTTGCAAAAGAGAGATATTGGCAAGGAAAAGCTGTCTTGTACCTTTGCATTTTTCTCCCAAACGAAGGACACTAGAAAGAAAATTTTAAAGCCTCCTGTTAGGCCATCATCTACACGGCATAGCCCTGAATTTTCCAATGCGCAGCTCTTTGCAAAAGAGAGATATTGGCAAGGAAAAGCTGTCTTGTACCTTTGCATTTTTCTCGCAAACGAAGGACACTAGAAAGAAAATTTTAAAGCCTCCTGTTAGGCCATCATCTACACGGCATAGCCCTGAATTTTCCAATGCGCAGCTCTTTGCAAAAGATATTGGCAAGGAAAAGCTGTCTTGTACCTTTGCATTTTTCTCCCAAACGAAGGACACTAGAAAGAAAATTTTAAAGCCTCCTGTTAGGCCATCATCTACACGGCATAGCCCTGAATTTTCCAATGCGCAGCTCTTTGCAAAAGAGAGATATTGGCAAGGAAAAGCTGTCTTGTACCTTTGCATTTTTCTCCCAAACGAAGGACACTAGAAAGAAAATTTTAAAGCCTCCTGTTAGGCCATCATCTACACGGCATAGCCCTGAATTTTCCAATACGCAGCTCTTTGCAAAAGAGAGATATTGGCAAGGAAAAGCTGTCTTGTACCTTTGCAATTTTCTCGCAAACGAAGGACACTAGAAAGAAAATTTTAAAGCCTCCTGTTAGGCCATCATCTACACGGCATAGCCCTGAATTTTCCAATGCGCAGCTCTTTGCAAAAGAGAGATATTGGCAAGGAAAAGCTGTCTTTTACCATTGGATTTTTCTCTTAAACGAAAGACACTAGAATGAAAATTTTAAAGCCTCCTGTTAGTGCTATATCTACACGGTATAGCCCTGAATTTTCCAATGCGTAGCTCTTTGCAAAAGAGAGATATTGGCAAGGAAAAGCTGTCTTGTACCTTTGCATTTTTCTCCCAAACGAAGGACACTAGAAAGAAAATTTTAAAGCCTCCTGTTAGGCCATCGTCTACACGGCATAGCCCTGAATTTTCCAATGCGCAGCTCTTTGCAAAAGAGAGATATTGGCAAGGAAAAGCTGTCTTGTACCTTTGCATTTTTCTCCCAAACGAAGGACACTAGAAAGAAAATTTTAAAGCCTCCTGTTAGGCCATCATCTACACGGCATAGCCCTGAATTTTCCAATGCGCAGCTCTTTGCAAAAGAGAGATATTGGCAAGGAAAAGCTGTCTTGTACATTTGCATTTTTCTCCCAAACGAAGGACACTAGAAAGAAAATTTTAAAGCCTCCTGTTAGGCCATCATCTACACGGCATAGCCCTGAATTTTCCAATGCGCAGCTCTATGCAAAAGAGAGATATTGGCAAGGAAAAGCTGTCTTGTACCTTTGCATTTTTCTCCCAAACGAAGGACACTAGAATGAAAATTTTAAAGCCTCCTGTTAGGCCATCATCTACACGGCATAGCCCTGAATTTTCCAATGCGCAGCTCTTTGCAAAAGAGAGATATTGGCAAGGAAAAGCTGTCTTGTACCATTGGATTTTTCTCCCAAACGAAGGACACTAGAATGAAAATTTTAAAGCCTCCTGTTAGTGCTATATCTACACGGTATAGCCCTGAATTTTCCAATGCGTAGCTCTTTGCAAAAGAGAGATATTGGCAAGGAAAAGCTGTCTTGTACCTTTGCATTTTTCTCGCAAACGAAGGACACTAGAAATAAAATTTTAAAGCCTCCTGTTAGGCCATCATCTACACGGCATAGCCCTGAATTTTCCAATGCGCAGCTCTTTGCAAAAGAGAGATATTGGCAAGGAAAAGCTGTCTTGTACCTTTGCATTTTTCTCCCAAACGAAGGACACTAGAAAGAAAATTTTAAAGCCTCCTGTTAGGCCATCATCTACACGGCATAGCCCTGAATTTTCCAATGCGCAGCTCTTTGCGAAAGAGAGATATTGGCAAGGAAAAGCTGTCTTGTACCTTTGCATTTTTCTCCCAAACGAAGGACACTAGAAAGAAAATTTTAAAGCCTCCTGTTAGGCCATCATCTACACGGCATAGCCCTGAATTTTCCAATGCGCAGCTCTTTGCAAAAGAGAGATATTGGCAAGGAAAAGCTGTCTTGTACCTTTGCATTTTTCTCCCAAACGAAGGACACTAGAAAGAAAATTTTAAAGCCTCCTGTTAGGCCATCATCTACACGGCATAGCCCTAAATTTTCCAATGCGCAGCTCTTTGCAAAAGAGAGATATTGGCAAGGAAAACCTGTCTTGTACCTTTGCATTTTTCTCCCAAACGAAGGACACTAGAAAGAAAATTTTAAAGCCTCCTGTTAGGCCATCATCTACACGGCATAGCCCTGCATTTTCCAATGCGCAGCTCTTTGCAAAAGAGAGATATTGGCAAGGAAAAGCTGTCTTGTACCTTTGCATTTTTCTCGCAAACGAAGGACACTAGAAAGAAAATTTGAAAGCCTCCTGTTAGGCCATCATCTACACGGCATAGCCCTGAATTTTCCAATGCGCAGCTCTTTGCAAAAGAGAGATATTGGCAAGGAAAAGCTGACTTGTTCCATTGGATTTTTCTCCCAAACGAAGGACACTAGAATGAAAATTTTAAAGCCTCCTGTTAGTGCTATATCTACACGGTATAGCCCTGAATTTTCCAATGCGTAGCTCTTTGCAAAAGAGAGATATTGGCAAGGAAAAGCTGTCTTGTACCTTTGCATTTTTCTCGCAAACGAAGGACACTAGAAATAAAATTTTAAAGCCTCCTGTTAGGCCATCATCTACACGGCATAGCCCTGAATTTTCCAATGCGCAGCTCTTTGCAAAAGAGAGATATTGGCAAGGAAAAGCTGTCTTGTACCTTTGCATTTTTCTCCCAAACGAAGGACACTTGAAAGAAAATTTTAAAGCCTCCTGTTAGGCCATCATCTACACGGCATAGCCCTGAATTTTCCAATGCGCAGCTCTTTGGAAAAGAGAGATATTGGCAAGGAAAAGCTGTCTTGTACCTTTGCATTTTTCTCCCAAACGAAGGACACTAGAAAGAAATTTTTAAAGCCTCCTGTTAGGCCATCATCTACACGGCATAGCCCTGAATTTTCCAATGCGCAGCTCTTTGCAAAAGAGAGATATTGGCAAGGAAAACCTGTCTTGTACCTTTGCATTTTTCTCCCAAACGAAGGACACTAGAAAGAAAATTTTAAAGCCTCCTGTTAGGCCATCATCTACACGGCATAGCCCTGAATTTTCCAATGCGCAGCTCTTTGCAAAAGAGAGATATTGGCAAGGAAAACCTGTCTTGTACCTTTGCATTTTTCTCCCAAACGAAGGACACTAGAATGAAAATTTTAAAGCCTCCTGTTAGTGCTATATCAACACGGTATAGCCCTGAATTTTCCAATGCGTAGCTCTTTGCAAAAGAGAGATATTGGCAAGGAAAAGCTGTCTTGTACCTTTGCATTTTTCTCCCAAACGAAGGACACTAGAAAGAAAATTTTAAAGCCTCCTGTTAGGCCATCATCTACACGGCATAGCCCTGAATTTTCCAATGCGCAGCTCTTTGCAAAAGAGAGATATTGGCAAGGAAAACCTGTCTTGTACCTTTGCATTTTTCTCCCAAACGAAGGACACTAGAAAGAAAATTTTAAAGCCTCCTGTTAGTGCTATATCTACACGGTATAGCCCTGAATTTTCCAATGCGTAGCTCTTTGCAAAAGAGAGATATTGGCAAGGAAAAGCTGTCTTGTACCTTTGCATTTTTCTCACAAACGAAGGACACTAGAAAGAAAATTTTAAAGCCTCCTGTTAGGCCATCATCTACACGGTATAGCCCTGAATTTTCCAATGCGTAGCTCTTTGCAAAAGAGAGATATTGGCAAGGAAAAGCTGTCTTGTACCTTTGCATTTTTCTCGCAAACGAAGGACACTAGAAAGAAAATTTTAAAGCCTCCTGTTAGGCCATCATCTACACGGCATAGCCCTAAATTTTCCAATGCGCAGCTCTTTGCAAAAGAGAGATATTGGCAAGGAAAAGCTGTCTTGTACCTTTGCATTTTTCTCCCAAACGAAGGACACTAGAAAGAAAATTTTAAAGCCTCCTGTTAGGCCATCATCTACACGGCATAGCCCTGAATTTTCCAATGCGCAGCTCTTTGCAAAAGAGAGATATTGGCAAGGAAAAGCTGTCTTGTACCTTTGCATTTTTCTCGCAAACGAAGGACACTAGAAAGAAAATTTTAAAGCCTCCTGTTAGGCCATCATCTACACGGCATAGCCCTGAATTTTCCAATGCGCAGCTCTTTGCAAAAGATATTGGCAAGGAAAAGCTGTCTTGTACCTTTGCATTTTTCTCCCAAACGAAGGACACTAGAAAGAAAATTTTAAAGCCTCCTGTTAGGCCATCATCTACACGGCATAGCCCTGAATTTTCCAATGCGCAGCTCTTTGCAAAAGAGAGATATTGGCAAGGAAAAGCTGTCTTGTACCTTTGCATTTTTCTCCCAAACGAAGGACACTAGAAAGAAAATTTTAAAGCCTCCTGTTAGGCCATCATCTACACGGCATAGCCCTGAATTTTCCAATACGCAGCTCTTTGCAAAAGAGAGATATTGGCAAGGAAAAGCTGTCTTGTACCTTTGCAATTTTCTCGCAAACGAAGGACACTAGAAAGAAAATTTTAAAGCCTCCTGTTAGGCCATCATCTACACGGCATAGCCCTGAATTTTCCAATGCGCAGCTCTTTGCAAAAGAGAGATATTGGCAAGGAAAAGCTGTCTTGTACCTTTGCATTTTTCTCGCAAACAAAGGACACTAGAAAGAAAATTTTAAAGCCTCCTGTTAGGCCATCATCTACACGGCATAGCCCTGAATTTTCCAATGCGCAGCTCTTTGCAAAAGAGAGATATTGGCAAGGAAAAGCTGTCTTGTACCTTTGCATTTTTCTCCCAAACGAAGGACACTAGAAAGAAAATTTTAAAGCCTCCTGTTAGGCCATCATCTACACGGCATAGCCCTGAATTTTGCAATGCGCAGCTCTTTGCAAAAGAGAGATATTGGCAAGGAAAAGCTGTCTTGTACCGTTGCATTTTTCTCCCAAACGAAGGACACTAGAAAGAAAATTTTAAAGCCTCCTGTTAGGCCATCATCTATACGGCATAGCCCTGAATTTTCCAATGCGCAGCTCTTTGCAAAAGAGAGATATTGGCAAGGAAAAGCTGTCTTGTACCTTTGCATTTTTCTCCCAAACGAAGGACACTAGAAAGAAAATTTTAAAGCCTCCTGTTAGGCCATCATCTACACGGTATAGTCCTGAATTTTCCAATGCGCAGCTCTTTGCAAAAGAGAGATATTGGCAAGGAAAAGCTGTCTTGTACCTTTGCATTTTTCTCCCAAACGAAGGACACTAGAAAGAAAATTTTAAAGCCTCCTGTTAGGCTATCATCTACACGGCATAGCCCTGAATTTTCCAATGCGCAGCTCTTTGCAAAAGAGAGATATTGGCAAGGAAAAGCTGTCTTGTACCATTGGATTTTTCTCCATAAACGAAGGACACTAGAATGAAAATTTTAAAGCCTCCTGTTAGTGCTATATTTACACGGTATAGCCCTGAATTTTCCAATGCGTAGCTCTTTGCAAAAGAGAGATATTGGCAAGGAAAAGCTGTCTTGTACCTTTGCATTTTTCTCGCAAACGAAGGACACTAGAAAGAAAATTTTAAAGCCTCCTGTTAGGCCATCATCTACACGGCATAGCCCTGAATTTTCCAATGCGCAGCTCTTTGCAAAAGAGAGATATTGGCAAGGAAAAGCTGTCTTGTACCTTTGCATTTTTCTCCCAAACTAAGGACACTAGAAAGAAAATTTTAAAGCCTCCTGTTAGGCCATCATCTACACGGCATAGCCCTGAATTTTCCAATGCGCAGCTCTTTGCAAAAGAGAGATATTGGCAAGGAAAAGCTGTCTTGTACCTTTGCATTTTTCTCCCAAACGAAGGACACTAGAAAGAAAATTTTAAAGCCTCCTGTTAGGCCATCATCTACACGGCATAGCCCTGAATTTTCCAATGCGCAGCTCTTTGCAAAAGAGAGATATTGGCAAGGAAAACCTGTCTTGTACCTTTGCATTTTTCTCCCAAACGAAGGACACTAGAAAGAAAATTTTAAAGCCTCCTGTTAGGCCATCATCTACACGGCATAGCCCTGCATTTTCCAATGCGCAGCTCTTTGCAAAAGAGAGATATTGGCAAGGAAAACCTGTCTTGTACCTTTGCATTTTTCTCCCAAACGAAGGACACTAGAAAGAAAATTTTAAAGCCTCCTGTTAGGCCATCATCTACACGGCATATCTCTGAATTTTCCAATGCGCAGCTCTTTGCAAAAGAGAGATATTGGCAAGGAAAAGCTGTCTTGTACCTTTGCATTTTTCTCGCAAACGAAGGACACTAGAAATAAAATTTGAAAGCCTCCTGTTAGGCCATCATCTACACGGCATAGCCCTGAATTTTCCAATGCGCAGCTCTTTGCAAAAGAGAGATATTGGCAAGGAAAAGCTGACTTGTTCCATTGGATTTTTCTCCCAAACGAAGGACACTAGAATGAAAATTTTAAAGCCTCCTGTTAGTGCTATATCTACACGGTATAGCCCTGAATTTTCCAATGCGTAGCTCTTTGCAAAAGAGAGATATTGGCAAGGAAAAGCTGTCTTGTACCTTTGCATTTTTCTCGCAAACGAAGGACACTAGAAATAAAATTTTAAAGCCTCCTGTTAGGCCATCATCTACACGGCATAGCCCTGAATTTTCCAATGCGCAGCTCTTTGCAAAAGAGAGATATTGGCAAGGAAAAGCTGTCTTGTACCTTTGCATTTTTCTCCCAAACGAAGGACACTTGAAAGAAAATTTTAAAGCCTCCTGTTAGGCCATCATCTACACGGCATAGCCCTGAATTTTCCAATGCGCAGCTCTTTGGAAAAGAGAGATATTGGCAAGGAAAAGCTGTCTTGTACCTTTGCATTTTTCTCCCAAACGAAGGACACTAGAAAGAAAATTTTAAAGCCTCCTGTTAGGCTATCATCTACACGGCATAGCCCTGAATTTTCCAATGCGCAGCTCTTTGCAAAAGAGAGATATTGGCAAGGAAAACCTGTCTTGTACCTTTGCATTTTTCTCCCAAACGAAGGACACTAGAAAGAAAATTTTAAAGCCTCCTGTTAGGCCATCATCTACACGGCATAGCCCTGAATTTTCCAATGCGCAGCTCTTTGCAAAAGAGAGATATTGGCAAGGAAAACCTGTCTTGTACCTTTGCATTTTTCTCCCAAACGAAGGACACTAGAATGAAAATTTTAAAGCCTCCTGTTAGTGCTATATCAACACGGTATAGCCCTGAATTTTCCAATGCGTAGCTCTTTGCAAAAGAGAGATATTGGCAAGGAAAAGCTGTCTTGTACCTTTGCATTTTTCTCCCAAACGAAGGACACTAGAAAGAAAATTTTAAAGCCTCCTGTTAGGCCATCATCTACACGGCATAGCCCTGAATTTTCCAATGCGCAGCTCTTTGCAAAAGAGAGATATTGGCAAGGAAAACCTGTCTTGTACCTTTGCATTTTTCTCCCAAACGAAGGACACTAGAAAGAAAATTTTAAAGCCTCCTGTTAGTGCTATATCTACACGGTATAGCCCTGAATTTTCCAATGCGTAGCTCTTTGCAAAAGAGAGATATTGGCAAGGAAAAGCTGTCTTGTACCTTTGCATTTTTCTCACAAACGAAGGACACTAGAAAGAAAATTTTAAAGCCTCCTGTTAGGCCATCATCTACACGGTATAGCCCTGAATTTTCCAATGCGTAGCTCTTTGCAAAAGAGAGATATTGGCAAGGAAAAGCTGTCTTGTACCTTTGCATTTTTCTCGCAAACGAAGGACACTAGAAAGAAAATTTTAAAGCCTCCTGTTAGGCCATCATCTACACGGCATAGCCCTAAATTTTCCAATGCGCAGCTCTTTGCAAAAGAGAGATATTGGCAAGGAAAAGCTGTCTTGTACCTTTGCATTTTTCTCCCAAACGAAGGACACTAGAAAGAAAATTTTAAAGCCTCCTGTTAGGCCATCATCTACACGGCATAGCCCTGAATTTTCCAATGCGCAGCTCTTTGCAAAAGAGAGATATTGGCAAGGAAAAGCTGTCTTGTACCTTTGCATTTTTCTCGCAAACGAAGGACACTAGAAAGAAAATTTTAAAGCCTCCTGTTAGGCCATCATCTACACGGCATAGCCCTGAATTTTCCAATGCGCAGCTCTTTGCAAAAGAGAGATATTGGCAAGGAAAAGCTGTCTTGTACCTTTGCATTTTTCTCGCAAACAAAGGACACTAGAAAGAAAATTTTAAAGCCTCCTGTTAGGCCATCATCTACACGGCATAGCCCTGAATTTTCCAATGCGCAGCTCTTTGCAAAAGAGAGATATTGGCAAGGAAAAGCTGTCTTGTACCTTTGCATTTTTCTCCCAAACGAAGGACACTAGAAAGAAAATTTTAAAGCCTCCTGTTAGGCCATCATCTACACGGCATAGCCCTGAATTTTGCAATGCGCAGCTCTTTGCAAAAGAGAGATATTGGCAAGGAAAAGCTGTCTTGTACCGTTGCATTTTTCTCCCAAACGAAGGACACTAGAAAGAAAATTTTAAAGCCTCCTGTTAGGCCATCATCTATACGGCATAGCCCTGAATTTTCCAATGCGCAGCTCTTTGCAAAAGAGAGATATTGGCAAGGAAAAGCTGTCTTGTACCTTTGCATTTTTCTCCCAAACGAAGGACACTAGAAAGAAAATTTTAAAGCCTCCTGTTAGGCCATCATCTACACGGTATAGTCCTGAATTTTCCAATGCGCAGCTCTTTGCAAAAGAGAGATATTGGCAAGGAAAAGCTGTCTTGTACCTTTGCATTTTTCTCCCAAACGAAGGACACTAGAAAGAAAATTTTAAAGCCTCCTGTTAGGCCATCATCTACACGGCATAGCCCTGAATTTTCCAATGCGCAGCTCTTTGCAAAAGAGAGATATTGGCAAGGAAAAGCTGTCTTGTACCTTTGCATTTTTCTCCCAAACGAAGGACACTAGAAAGAAAATTTTAAAGCCTCCTGTTAGGCCATCATCTACACGGCATAGCCCTGAATTTTCCAATACGCAGCTCTTTGCAAAAGAGAGATATTGGCAAGGAAAAGCTGTCTTGTACCTTTGCATTTTTCTCCCAAACGAAGGACACTAGAAAGAAAATTTTAAAGCCTCCTGTTAGGCCATCATCTACACGGCATAGCCCTGAATTTTGCAATGCGCAGCTCTTTGCAAAAGAGAGATATTGGCAAGGAAAAGCTGTCTTGTACCGTTGCATTTTTCTCCCAAACGAAGGACACTAGAAAGAAAATTTTAAAGCCTCCTGTTAGGCCATCATCTATACGGCATAGCCCTGAATTTTCCAATGCGCAGCTCTTTGCAAAAGAGAGATATTGGCAAGGAAAAGCTGTCTTGTACCTTTGCATTTTTCTCCCAAACGAAGGACACTAGAAAGAAAATTTTAAAGCCTCCTGTTAGGCCATCATCTACACGGTATAGTCCTGATTTTTCCAATGCGCAGCTCTTTGCAAAAGAGAGATATTGGCAAGGAAAAGCTGTCTTGTACCTTTGCATTTTTCTCCCAAACGAAGGACACTAGAAAGAAAATTTTAAAGCCTCCTGTTAGGCCATCATCTACACGGCATAGCCCTGAATTTTCCAATGCGCAGCTCTTTGCAAAAGAGAGATATTGGCAAGGAAAAGCTGTCTTGTACCTTTGCATTTTTCTCCCAAACGAAGGACACTAGAAAGAAAATTTTAAAGCCTCCTGTTAGGCCATCATCTACACGGCATAGCCCTGAATTTTCCAATACGCAGCTCTTTGCAAAAGAGAGATATTGGCAAGGAAAAGCTGTCTTGTACCTTTGCAATTTTCTCGCAAACGAAGGACACTAGAAAGAAAATTTTAAAGCCTCCTTTTAGGCCATCATCAACACGGCATAGCCCTGAATTTTCCAATGCGCAGCTCTTTGCAAAAGAGAGATATTGGCAAGGCAAAGCTGTCTTGTACCTTTGCATTTTTCTCGCAAACGAAGGACACTAGAAAGAAAATTTTAAAGCCTCCTGTTAGGCCATCGTCTACACGGCATAGCCCTGAATTTTGCAATGCGCAGCTCTTTGCAAAAGAGAGATATTGGCAAGGAAAAGCTGTCTTGTACCTTTGCAATTTTCTCGCAAACGAAGGACACTAGAAAGAAAATTTTAAAGCCTCCTGTTAGGCCATCATCTACACGGCATAGCCCTGAATTTTCCAATGCGCAGCTCTTTGCAAAAGAGAGATATTGGCAAGGAAAAGCTGTCTTGTACCTTTGCATTTTTCTCGCAAACAAAGGACACTAGAAAGAAAATTTTAAAGCCTCCTGTTAGGCCATCATCTACACGGCATAGCCCTGAATTTTCCAATGCGCAGCTCTTTGCAAAAGAGAGATATTGGCAAGGAAAAGCTGTCTTGTACCTTTGCATTTTTCTCTCAAACGAAGGACACTAGAAAGAAAATTTTAAAGCCTCCTGTTAGGCCATCATCTACACGGCATAGCCCTGAATTTTCCAATGCGCAGCTCTTTGCAAAAGAGAGATATTGGCAAGGAAAAGCTGTCTTGTACCTTTGCATTTTTCTCCCAAACGAAGGACACTAGAAAGAAAATTTTAAAGCCTCCTGTTAGGCCATCATCTACACGGCATAGCCCTGAATTTTCCAATGCGCAGCTCTTTGCAAAAGAGAGATATTGGCAAGGAAAAGCTGTCTTGTACCTTTGCATTTTTCTCCCAAACGAAGGACACTAGAAAGAAAATTTTAAAGCCTCCTGTTAGGCCATCATCTACACGGCATAGCCCTGAATTTTCCAATGCGCAGCTCTTTGCAAAAGAGAGATATTGGCAAGGAAATGCTGTCTTGTACCTTTGCATTTTTCTCCCAAACGAAGGACACTAGAATGAAAATTTTAAAGCCTCCTGTTAGTGCTATATCTACACGGTATAGCCCTGAATTTTCCAATGCGTAGCTCTTTGCAAAAGAGAAATATTGGCAAGGAAAAGCTGTCTTGTACCTTTGCATTTTTCTCGCAAACGAAGGACACTAGAAAGAAAATTTTAAAGCCTCCTGTTAGGCCATCATCTACACGGCATAGCCCTGAATTTTCCAATGCGCAGCTCTTTGCAAAAGAGAGATATTGGCAAGGAAAAGCTGTCTTGTACCTTTGCATTTTTCTCCCAAACGAAGGACACTAGAAAGAAAATTTTAAAGCCTCCTGTCAGGCCATCATCTACACGGCATAGCCCTGAATTTTCCAATGCGCAGCTCTTTGCAAAAGAGAGATATTGGCAAGGAAAAGCTGTCTTGTACCTTTGCATTTTTCTCGCAAACGAAGGACACTAGAAAGAAAATTTTAAAGCCTCCTGTTAGGCCATCATCTACACGGCATAGCCCTGAATTTTCCAATGCGCAGCTCTTTGCAAAAGAGAGATATTGGCAAGGAAAAGCTGTCTTGTACCTTTGCATTTTTCTCCCAAACGAAGGACATTAGAAAGAAAATTTTAAAGCCTCCTGTTAGGCCATCATCTACACGGCATAGCCCTGAATTTTCCAATGCGCAGCTCTTTGCAAAAGAGAGATATTGGCAAGGAAAAGCTGTCTTGTACCTTTGCATTTTTCTCCCAAACGAAGGACACTAGAAAGAAAATTTTAAAGCCTCCTGTTAGGCCATCATCTACACGGCATAGCCCTGAATTTTCCAATGCGCAGCTCTTTGCAAAAGAGAGATATTGGCAAGGAAAAGCTGTCTTGTACCTTTGCATTTTTCTCGCAAACGAAGGACACTAGAAAGAAAATTTTAAAGCCTCCTGTTAGGCCATCATCTACACGGCATAGCCCTGAATTTTCCAATGCGCAGCTCTTTGCAAAAGAGAGATATTGGCAAGGAAAAGCTGTCTTGTACCTTTGCATTTTTCTCCCAAACGAAGGACATTAGAAAGAAAATTTTAAAGCCTCCTGTTAGGCCATCATCTACACGGCATAGCCCTGAATTTTCCAATGCGCAGCTCTTTGCAAAAGAGAGATATTGGCAAGGAAAAGCTGTCTTGTACCTTTGCATTTTTCTCCCAAACGAAGGACACTAGAAAGAAAATTTTAAAGCCTCCTGTTAGGCCATCATCTACACGGCATAGCCCTGAATTTTCCAATGCGCAGCTCTTTGCAAAAGAGAGATATTGGCAAGGAAAAGCTGTCTTGTACCTTTGCATTTTTCTCGCAAACGAAGGACATTAGAAAGAAAATTTTAAAGCCTCCTGTTAGGCCATCATCTACACGGCATAGCCCTGAATTTTCCAATGCGCAGCTCTTTGCAAAAGAGAGATATTGGCAAGGAAAACCTGTCTTGTACCTTTGCATTTTTCTCCCAAACGAAGGACACTAGAATGAAAATTTTAAAGCCTCCTGTTAGTGCTATATCTACACGGTATAGCCCTGAATTTTCCAATGCGTAGCTCTTTGCAAAAGAGAGATATTGGCAAGGAAAAGCTGTCTTGTACCTTTGCATTTTTCTCCCAAACGAAGTACACTAGAAAGAAAATTTTAAAGCCTCCTGTTAGGCCATCATCTACACGGCATAGCCCTGAATTTTCCAATGCGCAGCTCTTTGCAAAAGAGAGATATTGGCAAGGAAAACCAGTCTTGTACCTTTGCATTTTTCTCCCAAACGAAGGACACTAGAAAGAAAATTTTAAAGCCTCCTGTTAGGCCATCATCTACACGGTATAGCCCTGAATTTTCCAATGCGTAGCTCTTTGCAAAAGAGAGATATTGGCAAGGAAAAGCTGTCTTGTACCTTTGCATTTTTCTCGCAAACGAAGGACACTAGAAAGAAAATTTTAAAGCCTCCTGTTAGGCCATCATCTACACGGCATAGCCCTAAATTTTCCAATGCGCAGCTCTTTGCAAAAGAGAGATATTGGCAAGGAAAAGCTGTCTTGTACCTTTGCATTTTTCTCCCAAACGAAGGACACTAGAAAGAAAATTTTAAAGCCTCCTGTTAGGCCATCATCTACACGGCATAGCCCTGAATTTTCCAATGCGCAGCTCTTTGCAAAAGAGAGATATTGGCAAGGAAAAGCTGTCTTGTACCTTTGCATTTTTCTCGCAAACGAAGGACACTAGAAAGAAAATTTTAAAGCCTCCTGTTAGGCCATCATCTACACGGCATAGCCCTGAATTTTCCAATGCGCAGCTCTTTGCAAAAGATATTGGCAAGGAAAAGCTGTCTTGTACCTTTGCATTTTTCTCCCAAACGAAGGACACTAGAAAGAAAATTTTAAAGCCTCCTGTTAGGCCATCATCTACACGGCATAGCCCTGAATTTTCCAATGCGCAGCTCTTTGCAAAAGAGAGATATTGGCAAGGAAAAGCTGTCTTGTACCTTTGCATTTTTCTCCCAAACGAAGGACACTAGAAAGAAAAATTTAAAGCCTCCTGTTAGGCCATCATCTACACGGCATAGCCCTGAATTTTCCAATACGCAGCTCTTTGCAAAAGAGAGATATTGGCAAGGAAAAGCTGTCTTGTACCTTTGCAATTTTCTCGCAAACGAAGGACACTAGAAAGAAAATTTTAAAGCCTCCTGTTAGGCCATCATCTACACGGCATAGCCCTGAATTTTCCAATGCGCAGCTCTTTGCAAAAGAGAGATATTGGCAAGGAAAAGCTGTCTTGTACCGTTGCATTTTTCTCCCAAACGAAGGACACTAGAAAGAAAATTTTAAAGCCTCCTGTTAGGCCATCATCTATACGGCATAGCCCTGAATTTTCCAATGCGCAGCTCTTTGCAAAAGAGAGATATTGGCAAGGAAAAGCTGTCTTGTACCTTTGCATTTTTCTCCCAAACGAAGGACACTAGAAAGAAAATTTTAAAGCCTCCTGTTAGGCCATCATCTACACGGTATAGTCCTGATTTTTCCAATGCGCAGCTCTTTGCAAAAGAGAGATATTGGCAAGGAAAAGCTGTCTTGTACCTTTGCATTTTTCTCCCAAACGAAGGACACTAGAAAGAAAATTTTAAAGCCTCCTGTTAGGCCATCATCTACACGGCATAGCCCTGAATTTTCCAATGCGCAGCTCTTTGCAAAAGAGAGATATTGGCAAGGAAAAGCTGTCTTGTACCTTTGCATTTTTCTCCCAAACGAAGGACACTAGAAAGAAAATTTTAAAGCCTCCTGTTAGGCCATCATCTACACGGCATAGCCCTGAATTTTCCAATACGCAGCTCTTTGCAAAAGAGAGATATTGGCAAGGAAAAGCTGTCTTGTACCTTTGCAATTTTCTCGCAAACGAAGGACACTAGAAAGAAAATTTTAAAGCCTCCTTTTAGGCCATCATCAACACGGCATAGCCCTGAATTTTCCAATGCGCAGCTCTTTGCAAAAGAGAGATATTGGCAAGGCAAAGCTGTCTTGTACCTTTGCATTTTTCTCGCAAACGAAGGACACTAGAAAGAAAATTTTAAAGCCTCCTGTTAGGCCATCATCTACACGGCATAGCCCTGAATTTTGCAATGCGCAGCTCTTTGCAAAAGAGAGATATTGGCAAGGAAAAGCTGTCTTGTACCTTTGCATTTTTCTCCCAAACGAAGGACACTAGAAAGAAAATTTTAAAGCCTCCTGTTAGGCCATCATCTACACGGCATAGCCCTGAATTTTCCAATACGCAGCTCTTTGCAAAAGAGAGATATTGGCAAGGAAAAGCTGTCTTGTACCTTTGCAATTTTCTCGCAAACGAAGGACACTAGAAAGAAAATTTTAAAGCCTCCTGTTAGGCCATCATCTACACGGCATAGCCCTGAATTTTCCAATGCGCAGCTCTTTGCAAAAGAGAGATATTGGCAAGGAAAAGCTGTCTTGTACCTTTGCATTTTTCTCGCAAACAAAGGACACTAGAAAGAAAATTTTAAAGCCTCCTGTTAGGCCATCATCTACACGGCATAGCCCTGAATTTTCCAATGCGCAGCTCTTTGCAAAAGAGAGATATTGGCAAGGAAAAGCTGTCTTGTACCTTTGCATTTTTCTCTCAAACGAAGGACACTAGAAAGAAAATTTTAAAGCCTCCTGTTAGGCCATCATCTACACGGCATAGCCCTGAATTTTCCAATGCGCAGCTCTTTGCAAAAGAGAGATATTGGCAAGGAAAAGCTGTCTTGTACCTTTGCATTTTTCTCCCAAACGAAGGACACTAGAAAGAAAATTTTAAAGCCTCCTGTTAGGCCATCATCTACACGGCATAGCCCTGAATTTTCCAATGCGCAGCTCTTTGCAAAAGAGAGATATTGGCAAGGAAAAGCTGTCTTGTACCTTTGCATTTTTCTCCCAAACGAAGGACACTAGAAAGAAAATTTTAAAGCCTCCTGTTAGGCCATCATCTACACGGCATAGCCCTGAATTTTCCAATGCGCAGCTCTTTGCAAAAGAGAGATATTGGCAAGGAAAAGCTGTCTTGTACCTTTGCATTTTTCTCCCAAACGAAGGACACTAGAAAGAAAATTTTAAAGCCTCCTGTTAGGCCATCATCTACACGGCATAGCCCTGAATTTTCCAATGCGCAGCTCTTTGCAAAAGAGAGATATTGGCAAGGAAAAGCTGTCTTGTACCTTTGCATTTTTCTCCCAAACGAAGGACACTAGAATGAAAATTTTAAAGCCTCCTGTTAGTGCTATATCTACACGGTATAGCCCTGAATTTTCCAATGCGTAGCTCTTTGCAAAAGAGAAATATTGGCAAGGAAAAGCTGTCTTGTACCTTTGCATTTTTCTCGCAAACGAAGGACACTAGAAAGAAAATTTTAAAGCCTCCTGTTAGGCCATCATCTACACGGCATAGCCCTGAATTTTCCAATGCGCAGCTCTTTGCAAAAGAGAGATATTGGCAAGGAAAAGCTGTCTTGTACCTTTGCATTTTTCTCCCAAACGAAGGACACTAGAAAGAAAATTTTAAAGCCTCCTGTCAGGCCATCATCTACACGGCATAGCCCTGAATTTTCCAATGCGCAGCTCTTTGCAAAAGAGAGATATTGGCAAGGAAAAGCTGTCTTGTACCTTTGCATTTTTCTCGCAAACGAAGGACACTAGAAAGAAAATTTTAAAGCCTCCTGTTAGGCCATCATCTACACGGCATAGCCCTGAATTTTCCAATGCGCAGCTCTTTGCAAAAGAGAGATATTGGCAAGGAAAAGCTGTCTTGTACCTTTGCATTTTTCTCCCAAACGAAGGACATTAGAAAGAAAATTTTAAAGCCTCCTGTTAGGCCATCATCTACACGGCATAGCCCTGAATTTTCCAATGCGCAGCTCTTTGCAAAAGAGAGATATTGGCAAGGAAAAGCTGTCTTGTACCTTTGCATTTTTCTCCCAAACGAAGGACACTAGAAAGAAAATTTTAAAGCCTCCTGTTAGGCCATCATCTACACGGCATAGCCCTGAATTTTCCAATGCGCAGCTCTTTGCAAAAGAGAGATATTGGCAAGGAAAAGCTGTCTTGTACCTTTGCATTTTTCTCGCAAACGAAGGACACTAGAAAGAAAATTTTAAAGCCTCCTGTTAGGCCATCATCTACACGGCATAGCCCTGAATTTTCCAATGCGCAGCTCTTTGCAAAAGAGAGATATTGGCAAGGAAAAGCTGTCTTGTACCTTTGCATTTTTCTCCCAAACGAAGGACATTAGAAAGAAAATTTTAAAGCCTCCTGTTAGGCCATCATCTACACGGCATAGCCCTGAATTTTCCAATGCGCAGCTCTTTGCAAAAGAGAGATATTGGCAAGGAAAAGCTGTCTTGTACCTTTGCATTTTTCTCCCAAACGAAGGACACTAGAAAGAAAATTTTAAAGCCTCCTGTTAGGCCATCATCTACACGGCATAGCCCTGAATTTTCCAATGCGCAGCTCTTTGCAAAAGAGAGATATTGGCAAGGAAAAGCTGTCTTGTACCTTTGCATTTTTCTCGCAAACGAAGGACATTAGAAAGAAAATTTTAAAGCCTCCTGTTAGGCCATCATCTACACGGCATAGCCCTGAATTTTCCAATGCGCAGCTCTTTGCAAAAGAGAGATATTGGCAAGGAAAACCTGTCTTGTACCTTTGCATTTTTCTCCCAAACGAAGGACACTAGAATGAAAATTTTAAAGCCTCCTGTTAGTGCTATATCTACACGGTATAGCCCTGAATTTTCCAATGCGTAGCTCTTTGCAAAAGAGAGATATTGGCAAGGAAAAGCTGTCTTGTACCTTTGCATTTTTCTCCCAAACGAAGTACACTAGAAAGAAAATTTTAAAGCCTCCTGTTAGGCCATCATCTACACGGCATAGCCCTGAATTTTCCAATGCGCAGCTCTTTGCAAAAGAGAGATATTGGCAAGGAAAACCTGTCTTGTACCTTTGCATTTTTCTCCCAAACGAAGGACACTAGAAAGAAAATTTTAAAGCCTCCTGTTAGGCCATCATCTACACGGTATAGCCCTGAATTTTCCAATGCGTAGCTCTTTGCAAAAGAGAGATATTGGCAAGGAAAAGCTGTCTTGTACCTTTGCATTTTTCTCGCAAACGAAGGACACTAGAAAGAAAATTTTAAAGCCTCCTGTTAGGCCATCATCTACACGGCATAGCCCTAAATTTTCCAATGCGCAGCTCTTTGCAAAAGAGAGATATTGGCAAGGAAAAGCTGTCTTGTACCTTTGCATTTTTCTCCCAAACGAAGGACACTAGAAAGAAAATTTTAAAGCCTCCTGTTAGGCCATCATCTACACGGCATAGCCCTGAATTTTCCAATGCGCAGCTCTTTGCAAAAGAGAGATATTGGCAAGGAAAAGCTGTCTTGTACCTTTGCATTTTTCTCGCAAACGAAGGACACTAGAAAGAAAATTTTAAAGCCTCCTGTTAGGCCATCATCTACACGGCATAGCCCTGAATTTTCCAATGCGCAGCTCTTTGCAAAAGATATTGGCAAGGAAAAGCTGTCTTGTACCTTTGCATTTTTCTCCCAAACGAAGGACACTAGAAAGAAAATTTTAAAGCCTCCTGTTAGGCCATCATCTACACGGCATAGCCCTGAATTTTCCAATGCGCAGCTCTTTGCAAAAGAGAGATATTGGCAAGGAAAAGCTGTCTTGTACCTTTGCATTTTTCTCCCAAACGAAGGACACTAGAAAGAAAATTTTAAAGCCTCCTGTTAGGCCATCATCTACACGGCATAGCCCTGAATTTTCCAATACGCAGCTCTTTGCAAAAGAGAGATATTGGCAAGGAAAAGCTGTCTTGTACCTTTGCAATTTTCTCGCAAACGAAGGACACTAGAAAGAAAATTTTAAAGCCTCCTGTTAGGCCATCATCTACACGGCATAGCCCTGAATTTTCCAATGCGCAGCTCTTTGCAAAAGAGAGATATTGGCAAGGAAAAGCTGTCTTGTACCGTTGCATTTTTCTCCCAAACGAAGGACACTAGAAAGAAAATTTTAAAGCCTCCTGTTAGGCCATCATCTATACGGCATAGCCCTGAATTTTCCAATGCGCAGCTCTTTGCAAAAGAGAGATATTGGCAAGGAAAAGCTGTCTTGTACCTTTGCATTTTTCTCCCAAACGAAGGACACTAGAAAGAAAATTTTAAAGCCTCCTGTTAGGCCATCATCTACACGGTATAGTCCTGATTTTTCCAATGCGCAGCTCTTTGCAAAAGAGAGATATTGGCAAGGAAAAGCTGTCTTGTACCTTTGCATTTTTCTCCCAAACGAAGGACACTAGAAAGAAAATTTTAAAGCCTCCTGTTAGGCCATCATCTACACGGCATAGCCCTGAATTTTCCAATGCGCAGCTCTTTGCAAAAGAGAGATATTGGCAAGGAAAAGCTGTCTTGTACCTTTGCATTTTTCTCCCAAACGAAGGACACTAGAAAGAAAATTTTAAAGCCTCCTGTTAGGCCATCATCTACACGGCATAGCCCTGAATTTTCCAATACGCAGCTCTTTGCAAAAGAGAGATATTGGCAAGGAAAAGCTGTCTTGTACCTTTGCAATTTTCTCGCAAACGAAGGACACTAGAAAGAAAATTTTAAAGCCTCCTTTTAGGCCATCATCAACACGGCATAGCCCTGAATTTTCCAATGCGCAGCTCTTTGCAAAAGAGAGATATTGGCAAGGCAAAGCTGTCTTGTACCTTTGCATTTTTCTCGCAAACGAAGGACACTAGAAAGAAAATTTTAAAGCCTCCTGTTAGGCCATCATCTACACGGCATAGCCCTGAATTTTGCAATGCGCAGCTCTTTGCAAAAGAGAGATATTGGCAAGGAAAAGCTGTCTTGTACCTTTGCATTTTTCTCCCAAACGAAGGACACTAGAAAGAAAATTTTAAAGCCTCCTGTTAGGCCATCATCTACACGGCATAGCCCTGAATTTTCCAATACGCAGCTCTTTGCAAAAGAGAGATATTGGCAAGGAAAAGCTGTCTTGTACCTTTGCATTTTTCTCGCAAACAAAGGACACTAGAAAGAAAATTTTAAAGCCTCCTGTTAGGCCATCATCTACACGGCATAGCCCTGAATTTTCCAATGCGCAGCTCTTTGCAAAAGAGAGATATTGGCAAGGAAAAGCTGTCTTGTACCTTTGCATTTTTCTCTCAAACGAAGGACACTAGAAAGAAAATTTTAAAGCCTCCTGTTAGGCCATCATCTACACGGCATAGCCCTGAATTTTCCAATGCGCAGCTCTTTGCAAAAGAGAGATATTGGCAAGGAAAAGCTGTCTTGTACCTTTGCATTTTTCTCCCAAACGAAGGACACTAGAAAGAAAATTTTAAAGCCTCCTGTTAGGCCATCATCTACACGGCATAGCCCTGAATTTTCCAATGCGCAGCTCTTTGCAAAAGAGAGATATTGGCAAGGAAAAGCTGTCTTGTACCTTTGCATTTTTCTCCCAAACGAAGGACACTAGAAAGAAAATTTTAAAGCCTCCTGTTAGGCCATCATCTACACGGCATAGCCCTGAATTTTCCAATGCGCAGCTCTTTGCAAAAGAGAGATATTGGCAAGGAAAAGCTGTCTTGTACCTTTGCATTTTTCTCCCAAACGAAGGACACTAGAATGAAAATTTTAAAGCCTCCTGTTAGTGCTATATCTACACGGTATAGCCCTGAATTTTCCAATGCGTAGCTCTTTGCAAAAGAGAAATATTGGCAAGGAAAAGCTGTCTTGTACCTTTGCATTTTTCTCGCAAACGAAGGACACTAGAAAGAAAATTTTAAAGCCTCCTGTTAGGCCATCATCTACACGGCATAGCCCTGAATTTTCCAATGCGCAGCTCTTTGCAAAAGAGAGATATTGGCAAGGAAAAGCTGTCTTGTACCTTTGCATTTTTCTCCCAAACGAAGGACACTAGAAAGAAAATTTTAAAGCCTCCTGTCAGGCCATCATCTACACGGCATAGCCCTGAATTTTCCAATGCGCAGCTCTTTGCAAAAGAGAGATATTGGCAAGGAAAAGCTGTCTTGTACCTTTGCATTTTTCTCGCAAACGAAGGACACTAGAAAGAAAATTTTAAAGCCTCCTGTTAGGCCATCATCTACACGGCATAGCCCTGAATTTTCCAATGCGCAGCTCTTTGCAAAAGAGAGATATTGGCAAGGAAAAGCTGTCTTGTACCTTTGCATTTTTCTCCCAAACGAAGGACATTAGAAAGAAAATTTTAAAGCCTCCTGTTAGGCCATCATCTACACGGCATAGCCCTGAATTTTCCAATGCGCAGCTCTTTGCAAAAGAGAGATATTGGCAAGGAAAAGCTGTCTTGTACCTTTGCATTTTTCTCCCAAACGAAGGACACTAGAAAGAAAATTTTAAAGCCTCCTGTTAGGCCATCATCTACACGGCATAGCCCTGAATTTTCCAATGCGCAGCTCTTTGCAAAAGAGAGATATTGGCAAGGAAAAGCTGTCTTGTACCTTTGCATTTTTCTCGCAAACGAAGGACACTAGAAAGAAAATTTTAAAGCCTCCTGTTAGGCCATCATCTACACGGCATAGCCCTGAATTTTCCAATGCGCAGCTCTTTGCAAAAGAGAGATATTGGCAAGGAAAAGCTGTCTTGTACCTTTGCATTTTTCTCCCAAACGAAGGACATTAGAAAGAAAATTTTAAAGCCTCCTGTTAGGCCATCATCTACACGGCATAGCCCTGAATTTTCCAATGCGCAGCTCTTTGCAAAAGAGAGATATTGGCAAGGAAAAGCTGTCTTGTACCTTTGCATTTTTCTCGCAAACGAAGGACACTAGAAAGAAAATTTTAAAGCCTCCTGTTAGGCCATCATCTACACGGCATAGCCCTGAATTTTCCAATGCGCAGCTCTTTGCAAAAGAGAGATATTGGCAAGGAAAACCTGTCTTGTACCTTTGCATTTTTCTCCCAAACGAAGGACACTAGAATGAAAATTTTAAAGCCTCCTGTTAGTGCTATATCTACACGGTATAGCCCTGAATTTTCCAATGCGTAGCTCTTTGCAAAAGAGAGATATTGGCAAGGAAAAGCTGTCTTGTACCTTTGCATTTTTCTCCCAAACGAAGTACACTAGAAAGAAAATTTTAAAGCCTCCTGTTAGGCCATCATCTACACGGCATAGCCCTGAATTTTCCAATGCGCAGCTCTTTGCAAAAGAGAGATATTGGCAAGGAAAACCTGTCTTGTACCTTTGCATTTTTCTCCCAAACGAAGGACACTAGAAAGAAAATTTTAAAGCCTCCTGTTAGGCCATCATCTACACGGTATAGCCCTGAATTTTCCAATGCGTAGCTCTTTGCAAAAGAGAGATATTGGCAAGGAAAAGCTGTCTTGTACCTTTGCATTTTTCTCGCAAACGAAGGACACTAGAAAGAAAATTTTAAAGCCTCCTGTTAGGCCATCATCTACACGGCATAGCCCTAAATTTTCCAATGCGCAGCTCTTTGCAAAAGAGAGATATTGGCAAGGAAAAGCTGTCTTGTACCTTTGCATTTTTCTCCCAAACGAAGGACACTAGAAAGAAAATTTTAAAGCCTCCTGTTAGGCCATCATCTACACGGCATAGCCCTGAATTTTCCAATGCGCAGCTCTTTGCAAAAGAGAGATATTGGCAAGGAAAAGCTGTCTTGTACCTTTGCATTTTTCTCGCAAACGAAGGACACTAGAAAGAAAATTTTAAAGCCTCCTGTTAGGCCATCATCTACACGGCATAGCCCTGAATTTTCCAATGCGCAGCTCTTTGCAAAAGATATTGGCAAGGAAAAGCTGTCTTGTACCTTTGCATTTTTCTCCCAAACGAAGGACACTAGAAAGAAAATTTTAAAGCCTCCTGTTAGGCCATCATCTACACGGCATAGCCCTGAATTTTCCAATGCGCAGCTCTTTGCAAAAGAGAGATATTGGCAAGGAAAAGCTGTCTTGTACCTTTGCATTTTTCTCCCAAACGAAGGACACTAGAAAGAAAATTTTAAAGCCTCCTGTTAGGCCATCATCTACACGGCATAGCCCTGAATTTTCCAATACGCAGCTCTTTGCAAAAGAGAGATATTGGCAAGGAAAAGCTGTCTTGTACCTTTGCAATTTTCTCGCAAACGAAGGACACTAGAAAGAAAATTTTAAAGCCTCCTGTTAGGCCATCATCTACACGGCATAGCCCTGAATTTTCCAATGCGCAGCTCTTTGCAAAAGAGAGATATTGGCAAGGAAAAGCTGTCTTGTACCTTTGCATTTTTCTCGCAAACAAAGGACACTAGAAAGAAAATTTTAAAGCCTCCTGTTAGGCCATCATCTACACGGCATAGCCCTGAATATTCCAATGCGCAGCTCTTTGCAAAAGAGAGATATTGGCAAGGAAAAGCTGTCTTGTACCTTTGCATTTTTCTCCCAAACGAAGGACACTAGAAAGAAAATTTTAAAGCCTCCTGTTAGGCCATCATCTACACGGCATAGCCCTGAATTTTGCAATGCGCAGCTCTTTGCAAAAGAGAGATATTGGCAAGGAAAAGCTGTCTTGTACCGTTGCATTTTTCTCGCAAACGAAGGACACTAGAAAGAAAATTTTAAAGCCTCCTGTTAGGCCATCATCTACACGGCATAGCCCTGAATTTTCCAATGCGCAGCTCTTTGCAAAAGAGAGATATTGGCAAGGAAAACCTGTCTTGTACCTTTGCATTTTTCTCCCAAACGAAGGACACTAGAATTAAAATTTTAAAGCCTCCTGTTAGTGCTATATCTACACGGTATAGCCCTGAATTTTCCAATGCGTAGCTCTTTGCAAAAGAGAGATATTGGCAAGGAAAAGCTGTCTTGTACCTTTGCATTTTTCTCCCAAACGAAGTACACTAGAAAGAAAATTTTAAAGCCTCCTGTTAGGCCATCATCTACACGGTATAGCCCTGAATTTTCCAATGCGTAGCTCTTTGCAAAAGAGAGATATTGGCAAGGAAAAGCTGTCTTGTACCTTTGCATTTTTCTCGCAAACGAAGGACACTAGAAAGAAAATTTTAAAGCCTCCTGTTAGGCCATCATCTACACGGCATAGCCCTAAATTTTCCAATGCGCAGCTCTTTGCAAAAGAGAGATATTGGCAAGGAAAAGCTGTCTTGTACCTTTGCATTTTTCTCCCAAACGAAGGACACTAGAAAGAAAATTTTAAAGCCTCCTGTTAGGCCATCATCTACACGGCATAGCCCTGAATTTTCCAATGCGCAGCTCTTTGCAAAAGAGAGATATTGGCAAGGAAAAGCTGTCTTGTACCTTTGCATTTTTCTCGCAAACGAAGGACACTAGAAAGAAAATTTTAAAGCCTCCTGTTAGGCCATCATCTACACGGCATAGCCCTGAATTTTCCAATGCGCAGCTCTTTGCAAAAGATATTGGCAAGGAAAAGCTGTCTTGTACCTTTGCATTTTTCTCCCAAACGAAGGACACTAGAAAGAAAATTTTAAAGCCTCCTGTTAGGCCATCATCTACACGGCATAGCCCTGAATTTTCCAATGCGCAGCTCTTTGCAAAAGAGAGATATTGGCAAGGAAAAGCTGTCTTGTACCTTTGCATTTTTCTCCCAAACGAAGGACACTAGAAAGAAAATTTTAAAGCCTCCTGTTAGGCCATCATCTACACGGCATAGCCCTGAATTTTCCAATACGCAGCTCTTTGCAAAAGAGAGATATTGGCAAGGAAAAGCTGTCTTGTACCTTTGCAATTTTCTCGCAAACGAAGGACACTAGAAAGAAAATTTTAAAGCCTCCTGTTAGGCCATCATCTACACGGCATAGCCCTGAATTTTCCAATGCGCAGCTCTTTGCAAAAGAGAGATATTGGCAAGGAAAAGCTGTCTTGTACCTTTGCATTTTTCTCGCAAACAAAGGACACTAGAAAGAAAATTTTAAAGCCTCCTGTTAGGCCATCATCTACACGGCATAGCCCTGAATATTCCAATGCGCAGCTCTTTGCAAAAGAGAGATATTGGCAAGGAAAAGCTGTCTTGTACCTTTGCATTTTTCTCCCAAACGAAGGACACTAGAAAGAAAATTTTAAAGCCTCCTGTTAGGCCATCATCTACACGGCATAGCCCTGAATTTTGCAATGCGCAGCTCTTTGCAAAAGAGAGATATTGGCAAGGAAAAGCTGTCTTGTACCGTTGCATTTTTCTCCCAAACGAAGGACACTAGAAAGAAAATTTTAAAGCCTCCTGTTAGGCCATCATCTACACGGCATAGCCCTGAATTTTCCAATGCGCAGCTCTTTGCAAAAGAGAGATATTGGCAAGGAAAACCTGTCTTGTACCTTTGCATTTTTCTCCCAAACGAAGGACACTAGAATTAAAATTTTAAAGCCTCCTGTTAGTGCTATATCTACACGGTATAGCCCTGAATTTTCCAATGCGTAGCTCTTTGCAAAAGAGAGATATTGGCAAGGAAAAGCTGTCTTGTACCTTTGCATTTTTCTCCCAAACGAAGTACACTAGAAAGAAAATTTTAAAGCCTCCTGTTAGGCCATCATCTACACGGCATAGCCCTGAATTTTCCAATGCGCAGCTCTTTGCAAAAGAGAGATATTGGCAAGGAAAACCTGTCTTGTACCTTTGCATTTTTCTCCCAAACGAAGGACACTAGAAAGAAAATTTTAAAGCCTCCTGTTAGGCCATCATCTACACGGTATAGCCCTGAATTTTCCAATGCGTAGCTCTTTGCAAAAGAGAGATATTGGCAAGGAAAAGCTGTCTTGTACCTTTGCATTTTTCTCGCAAACGAAGGACACTAGAAAGAAAATTTTAAAGCCTCCTGTTAGGCCATCATCTACACGGCATAGCCCTAAATTTTCCAATGCGCAGCTCTTTGCAAAAGAGAGATATTGGCAAGGAAAAGCTGTCTTGTACCTTTGCATTTTTCTCCCAAACGAAGGACACTAGAAAGAAAATTTTAAAGCCTCCTGTTAGGCCATCATCTACACGGCATAGCCCTGAATTTTCCAATGCGCAGCTCTTTGCAAAAGAGAGATATTGGCAAGGAAAAGCTGTCTTGTACCTTTGCATTTTTCTCGCAAACGAAGGACACTAGAAAGAAAATTTTAAAGCCTCCTGTTAGGCCATCATCTACACGGCATAGCCCTGAATTTTCCAATGCGCAGCTCTTTGCAAAAGATATTGGCAAGGAAAAGCTGTCTTGTACCTTTGCATTTTTCTCCCAAACGAAGGACACTAGAAAGAAAATTTTAAAGCCTCCTGTTAGGCCATCATCTACACGGCATAGCCCTGAATTTTCCAATGCGCAGCTCTTTGCAAAAGAGAGATATTGGCAAGGAAAAGCTGTCTTGTACCTTTGCTTTTTTCTCCCAAACGAAGGACACTAGAAAGAAAATTTTAAAGCCTCCTGTTAGGCCATCATCTACACGGCATAGCCCTGAATTTTCCAATACGCAGCTCTTTGCAAAAGAGAGATATTGGCAAGGAAAAGCTGTCTTGTACCTTTGCAATTTTCTCGCAAACGAAGGACACTAGAAAGAAAATTTTAAAGCCTCCTGTTAGGCCATCATCTACACGGCATAGCCCTGAATTTTCCAATGCGCAGCTCTTTGCAAAAGAGAGATATTGGCAAGGAAAAGCTGTCTTGTACCTTTGCATTTTTCTCGCAAACAAAGGACACTAGAAAGAAAATTTTAAAGCCTCCTGTTAGGCCATCATCTACACGGCATAGCCCTGAATATTCCAATGCGCAGCTCTTTGCAAAAGAGAGATATTGGCAAGGAAAAGCTGTCTTGTACCTTTGCATTTTTCTCCCAAACGAAGGACACTAGAAAGAAAATTTTAAAGCCTCCTGTTAGGCCATCATCTACACGGCATAGCCCTGAATTTTGCAATGCGCAGCTCTTTGCAAAAGAGAGATATTGGCAAGGAAAAGCTGTCTTGTACCGTTGCATTTTTCTCCCAAACGAAGGACACTAGAAAGAAAATTTTAAAGCCTCCTGTTAGGCCATCATCTATACGGCATAGCCCTGAATTTTCCAATGCGCAGCTCTTTGCAAAAGAGAGATATTGGCAAGGAAAAGCTGTCTTGTACCTTTGCATTTTTCTCCCAAACGAAGGACACTAGAAAGAAAATTTTAAAGCCTCCTGTTAGGCCATCATCTACACGGTATAGTCCTGAATTTTCCAATGCGCAGCTCTTTGCAAAAGAGAGATATTGGCAAGGAAAAGCTGTCTTGTACCTTTGCATTTTTCTCCCAAACGAAGGACACTAGAAAGAAAATTTTAAAGCCTCCTGTTAGGCCATCATCTACACGGCATAGCCCTGAATTTTCCAATGCGCAGCTCTTTGCAAAAGAGAGATATTGGCAAGGAAAAGCTGTCTTGTACCTTTGCATTTTTCTCCCAAACGAAGGATACTAGAAAGAAAATTTTAAAGCCTCCTGTTAGGCCATCATCTACACGGCATAGCCCTGAATTTTCCAATACGCAGCTCTTTGCAAAAGAGAGATATTGGCAAGGAAAAGCTGTCTTGTACCTTTGCATTTTTCTCCCAAACGAAGGACACTAGAAAGAAAATTTTAAAGCCTCCTGTTAGGCCATCATCTACACGGCATAGCCCTGAATTTTCCAATGCGCAGCTCTTTGCAAAAGAGAGATATTGGCAAGGCAAAGCTGTCTTGTACCTTTGCATTTTTCTCGCAAACGAAGGACACTAGAAAGAAAATTTTAAAGCCTCCTGTTAGGCCATCATCTACACGGCATAGCCCTGAATTTTGCAATGCGCAGCTCTTTGCAAAAGAGAGATATTGGCAAGGAAAAGCTGTCTTGTACCTTTGCATTTTTCTCCCAAACGAAGGACACTAGAAAGAAAATTTTAAAGCCTCCTGTTAGGCCATCATCTACACGGCATAGCCCTGAATTTTCCAATGCGCAGCTCTTTGCAAAAGAGAGATATTGGCAAGGAAAAGCTGTCTTGTACCTTTGCATTTTTCTCCCAAACGAAGGACACTAGAATGAAAATTTTAAAGCCTCCTGTTAGTGCTATATCTACACGGTATAGCCCTGAATTTTCCAATGCGTAGCTCTTTGCAAAAGAGAAATATTGGCAAGGAAAAGCTGTCTTGTACCTTTGCATTTTTCTCGCAAACGAAGGACACTAGAAAGAAAATTTTAAAGCCTCCTGTTAGGCCATCATCTACACGGCATAGCCCTGAATTTTCCAATGCGCAGCTCTTTGCAAAAGAGAGATATTGGCAAGGAAAAGCTGTCTTGTACCTTTGCATTTTTCTCCCAAACGAAGGACACTAGAAAGAAAATTTTAAAGCCTCCTGTCAGGCCATCATCTACACGGCATAGCCCTGAATTTTCCAATGCGCAGCTCTTTGCAAAAGAGAGATATTGGCAAGGAAAAGCTGTCTTGTACCTTTGCATTTTTCTCGCAAACGAAGGACACTAGAAAGAAAATTTTAAAGCCTCCTGTTAGGCCATCATCTACACGGCATAGCCCTGAATTTTCCAATGCGCAGCTCTTTGCAAAAGAGAGATATTGGCAAGGAAAAGCTGTCTTGTACCTTTGCATTTTTCTCCCAAACGAAGGACATTAGAAAGAAAATTTTAAAGCCTCCTGTTAGGCCATCATCTACACGGCATAGCCCTGAATTTTCCAATGCGCAGCTCTTTGCAAAAGAGAGATATTGGCAAGGAAAAGCTGTCTTGTACCTTTGCATTTTTCTCCCAAACGAAGGACACTAGAAAGAAAATTTTAAAGCCTCCTGTTAGGCCATCATCTACACGGCATAGCCCTGAATTTTCCAATGCGCAGCTCTTTGCAAAAGAGAGATATTGGCAAGGAAAAGCTGTCTTGTACCTTTGCATTTTTCTCGCAAACGAAGGACACTAGAAAGAAAATTTTAAAGCCTCCTGTTAGGCCATCATCTACACGGCATAGCCCTGAATTTTCCAATGCGCAGCTCTTTGCAAAAGAGAGATATTGGCAAGGAAAAGCTGTCTTGTACCTTTGCATTTTTCTCCCAAACGAAGGACATTAGAAAGAAAATTTTAAAGCCTCCTGTTAGGCCATCATCTACACGGCATAGCCCTGAATTTTCCAATGCGCAGCTCTTTGCAAAAGAGAGATATTGGCAAGGAAAAGCTGTCTTGTACCTTTGCATTTTTCTCGCAAACGAAGGACACTAGAAAGAAAATTTTAAAGCCTCCTGTTAGGCCATCATCTACACGGCATAGCCCTGAATTTTCCAATGCGCAGCTCTTTGCAAAAGAGAGATATTGGCAAGGAAAACCTGTCTTGTACCTTTGCATTTTTCTCCCAAACGAAGGACACTAGAATGAAAATTTTAAAGCCTCCTGTTAGTGCTATATCTACACGGTATAGCCCTGAATTTTCCAATGCGTAGCTCTTTGCAAAAGAGAGATATTGGCAAGGAAAAGCTGTCTTGTACCTTTGCATTTTTCTCCCAAACGAAGTACACTAGAAAGAAAATTTTAAAGCCTCCTGTTAGGCCATCATCTACACGGCATAGCCCTGAATTTTCCAATGCGCAGCTCTTTGCAAAAGAGAGATATTGGCAAGGAAAACCTGTCTTGTACCTTTGCATTTTTCTCCCAAACGAAGGACACTAGAAAGAAAATTTTAAAGCCTCCTGTTAGGCCATCATCTACACGGTATAGCCCTGAATTTTCCAATGCGTAGCTCTTTGCAAAAGAGAGATATTGGCAAGGAAAAGCTGTCTTGTACCTTTGCATTTTTCTCGCAAACGAAGGACACTAGAAAGAAAATTTTAAAGCCTCCTGTTAGGCCATCATCTACACGGCATAGCCCTAAATTTTCCAATGCGCAGCTCTTTGCAAAAGAGAGATATTGGCAAGGAAAAGCTGTCTTGTACCTTTGCATTTTTCTCCCAAACGAAGGACACTAGAAAGAAAATTTTAAAGCCTCCTGTTAGGCCATCATCTACACGGCATAGCCCTGAATTTTCCAATGCGCAGCTCTTTGCAAAAGAGAGATATTGGCAAGGAAAAGCTGTCTTGTACCTTTGCATTTTTCTCGCAAACGAAGGACACTAGAAAGAAAATTTTAAAGCCTCCTGTTAGGCCATCATCTACACGGCATAGCCCTGAATTTTCCAATGCGCAGCTCTTTGCAAAAGATATTGGCAAGGAAAAGCTGTCTTGTACCTTTGCATTTTTCTCCCAAACGAAGGACACTAGAAAGAAAATTTTAAAGCCTCCTGTTAGGCCATCATCTACACGGCATAGCCCTGAATTTTCCAATGCGCAGCTCTTTGCAAAAGAGAGATATTGGCAAGGAAAAGCTGTCTTGTACCTTTGCATTTTTCTCCCAAACGAAGGACACTAGAAAGAAAATTTTAAAGCCTCCTGTTAGGCCATCATCTACACGGCATAGCCCTGAATTTTCCAATACGCAGCTCTTTGCAAAAGAGAGATATTGGCAAGGAAAAGCTGTCTTGTACCTTTGCAATTTTCTCGCAAACGAAGGACACTAGAAAGAAAATTTTAAAGCCTCCTGTTAGGCCATCATCTACACGGCATAGCCCTGAATTTTCCAATGCGCAGCTCTTTGCAAAAGAGAGATATTGGCAAGGAAAAGCTGTCTTGTACCTTTGCATTTTTCTCGCAAACAAAGGACACTAGAAAGAAAATTTTAAAGCCTCCTGTTAGGCCATCATCTACACGGCATAGCCCTGAATATTCCAATGCGCAGCTCTTTGCAAAAGAGAGATATTGGCAAGGAAAAGCTGTCTTGTACCTTTGCATTTTTCTCCCAAACGAAGGACACTAGAAAGAAAATTTTAAAGCCTCCTGTTAGGCCATCATCTACACGGCATAGCCCTGAATTTTGCAATGCGCAGCTCTTTGCAAAAGAGAGATATTGGCAAGGAAAAGCTGTCTTGTACCGTTGCATTTTTCTCGCAAACGAAGGACACTAGAAAGAAAATTTTAAAGCCTCCTGTTAGGCCATCATCTACACGGCATAGCCCTGAATTTTCCAATGCGCAGCTCTTTGCAAAAGAGAGATATTGGCAAGGAAAACCTGTCTTGTACCTTTGCATTTTTCTCCCAAACGAAGGACACTAGAATTAAAATTTTAAAGCCTCCTGTTAGTGCTATATCTACACGGTATAGCCCTGAATTTTCCAATGCGTAGCTCTTTGCAAAAGAGAGATATTGGCAAGGAAAAGCTGTCTTGTACCTTTGCATTTTTCTCCCAAACGAAGTACACTAGAAAGAAAATTTTAAAGCCTCCTGTTAGGCCATCATCTACACGGCATAGCCCTGAATTTTCCAATGCGCAGCTCTTTGCAAAAGAGAGATATTGGCAAGGAAAACCTGTCTTGTACCTTTGCATTTTTCTCCCAAACGAAGGACACTAGAAAGAAAATTTTAAAGCCTCCTGTTAGGCCATCATCTACACGGTATAGCCCTGAATTTTCCAATGCGTAGCTCTTTGCAAAAGAGAGATATTGGCAAGGAAAAGCTGTCTTGTACCTTTGCATTTTTCTCGCAAACGAAGGACACTAGAAAGAAAATTTTAAAGCCTCCTGTTAGGCCATCATCTACACGGCATAGCCCTAAATTTTCCAATGCGCAGCTCTTTGCAAAAGAGAGATATTGGCAAGGAAAAGCTGTCTTGTACCTTTGCATTTTTCTCCCAAACGAAGGACACTAGAAAGAAAATTTTAAAGCCTCCTGTTAGGCCATCATCTACACGGCATAGCCCTGAATTTTCCAATGCGCAGCTCTTTGCAAAAGAGAGATATTGGCAAGGAAAAGCTGTCTTGTACCTTTGCATTTTTCTCGCAAACGAAGGACACTAGAAAGAAAATTTTAAAGCCTCCTGTTAGGCCATCATCTACACGGCATAGCCCTGAATTTTCCAATGCGCAGCTCTTTGCAAAAGATATTGGCAAGGAAAAGCTGTCTTGTACCTTTGCATTTTTCTCCCAAACGAAGGACACTAGAAAGAAAATTTTAAAGCCTCCTGTTAGGCCATCATCTACACGGCATAGCCCTGAATTTTCCAATGCGCAGCTCTTTGCAAAAGAGAGATATTGGCAAGGAAAAGCTGTCTTGTACCTTTGCATTTTTCTCCCAAACGAAGGACACTAGAAAGAAAATTTTAAAGCCTCCTGTTAGGCCATCATCTACACGGCATAGCCCTGAATTTTCCAATACGCAGCTCTTTGCAAAAGAGAGATATTGGCAAGGAAAAGCTGTCTTGTACCTTTGCAATTTTCTCGCAAACGAAGGACACTAGAAAGAAAATTTTAAAGCCTCCTGTTAGGCCATCATCTACACGGCATAGCCCTGAATTTTCCAATGCGCAGCTCTTTGCAAAAGAGAGATATTGGCAAGGAAAAGCTGTCTTGTACCTTTGCATTTTTCTCGCAAACAAAGGACACTAGAAAGAAAATTTTAAAGCCTCCTGTTAGGCCATCATCTACACGGCATAGCCCTGAATATTCCAATGCGCAGCTCTTTGCAAAAGAGAGATATTGGCAAGGAAAAGCTGTCTTGTACCTTTGCATTTTTCTCCCAAACGAAGGACACTAGAAAGAAAATTTTAAAGCCTCCTGTTAGGCCATCATCTACACGGCATAGCCCTGAATTTTGCAATGCGCAGCTCTTTGCAAAAGAGAGATATTGGCAAGGAAAAGCTGTCTTGTACCGTTGCATTTTTCTCCCAAACGAAGGACACTAGAAAGAAAATTTTAAAGCCTCCTGTTAGGCCATCATCTATACGGCATAGCCCTGAATTTTCCAATGCGCAGCTCTTTGCAAAAGAGAGATATTGGCAAGGAAAAGCTGTCTTGTACCTTTGCATTTTTCTCCCAAACGAAGGACACTAGAAAGAAAATTTTAAAGCCTCCTGTTAGGCCATCATCTACACGGTATAGTCCTGAATTTTCCAATGCGCAGCTCTTTGCAAAAGAGAGATATTGGCAAGGAAAAGCTGTCTTGTACCTTTGCATTTTTCTCCCAAACGAAGGACACTAGAAAGAAAATTTTAAAGCCTCCTGTTAGGCCATCATCTACACGGCATAGCCCTGAATTTTCCAATGCGCAGCTCTTTGCAAAAGAGAGATATTGGCAAGGAAAAGCTGTCTTGTACCTTTGCATTTTTCTCCCAAACGAAGGACACTAGAAAGAAAATTTTAAAGCCTCCTGTTAGGCCATCATCTACACGGCATAGCCCTGAATTTTCCAATACGCAGCTCTTTGCAAAAGAGAGATATTGGCAAGGAAAAGCTGTCTTGTACCTTTGCAATTTTCTCGCAAACGAAGGACACTAGAAAGAAAATTTTAAAGCCTCCTTTTAGGCCATCATCAACACGGCATAGCCCTGAATTTTCCAATGCGCAGCTCTTTGCAAAAGAGAGATATTGGCAAGGCAAAGCTGTCTTGTACCTTTGCATTTTTCTCGCAAACGAAGGACACTAGAAAGAAAATTTTAAAGCCTCCTGTTAGGCCATCATCTACACGGCATAGCCCTGAATTTTGCAATGCGCAGCTCTTTGCAAAAGAGAGATATTGGCAAGGAAAAGCTGTCTTGTACCTTTGCATTTTTCTCCCAAACGAAGGACACTAGAAAGAAAATTTTAAAGCCTCCTGTTAGGCCATCATCTACACGGCATAGCCCTGAATTTTCCAATACGCAGCTCTTTGCAAAAGAGAGATATTGGCAAGGAAAAGCTGTCTTGTACCTTTGCAATTTTCTCGCAAACGAAGGACACTAGAAAGAAAATTTTAAAGCCTCCTGTTAGGCCATCATCTACACGGCATAGCCCTGAATTTTCCAATGCGCAGCTCTTTGCAAAAGAGAGATATTGGCAAGGAAAAGCTGTCTTGTACCTTTGCATTTTTCTCGCAAACAAAGGACACTAGAAAGAAAATTTTAAAGCCTCCTGTTAGGCCATCATCTACACGGCATAGCCCTGAATTTTCCAATGCGCAGCTCTTTGCAAAAGAGAGATATTGGCAAGGAAAAGCTGTCTTGTACCTTTGCATTTTTCTCTCAAACGAAGGACACTAGAAAGAAAATTTTAAAGCCTCCTGTTAGGCCATCATCTACACGGCATAGCCCTGAATTTTCCAATGCGCAGCTCTTTGCAAAAGAGAGATATTGGCAAGGAAAAGCTGTCTTGTACCTTTGCATTTTTCTCCCAAACGAAGGACACTAGAAAGAAAATTTTAAAGCCTCCTGTTAGGCCATCATCTACACGGCATAGCCCTGAATTTTCCAATGCGCAGCTCTTTGCAAAAGAGAGATATTGGCAAGGAAAACCTGTCTTGTACCTTTGCATTTTTCTCCCAAACGAAGGACACTAGAAAGAAAATTTTAAAGCCTCCTGTTAGGCCATCATCTACACGGCATAGCCCTGCATTTTCCAATGCGCAGCTCTTTGCAAAAGAGAGATATTGGCAAGGAAAACCTGTCTTGTACCTTTGCATTTTTCTCCCAAACGAAGGACACTAGAAAGAAAATTTTAAAGCCTCCTGTTAGGCCATCATCTACACGGCATATCTCTGAATTTTCCAATGCGCAGCTCTTTGCAAAAGAGAGATATTGGCAAGGAAAAGCTGTCTTGTACCTTTGCATTTTTCTCGCAAACGAAGGACACTAGAAATAAAATTTGAAAGCCTCCTGTTAGGCCATCATCTACACGGCATAGCCCTGAATTTTCCAATGCGCAGCTCTTTGCAAAAGAGAGATATTGGCAAGGAAAAGCTGACTTGTTCCATTGGATTTTTCTCCCAAACGAAGGACACTAGAATGAAAATTTTAAAGCCTCCTGTTAGTGCTATATCTACACGGTATAGCCCTGAATTTTCCAATGCGTAGCTCTTTGCAAAAGAGAGATATTGGCAAGGAAAAGCTGTCTTGTACCTTTGCATTTTTCTCGCAAACGAAGGACACTAGAAATAAAATTTTAAAGCCTCCTGTTAGGCCATCATCTACACGGCATAGCCCTGAATTTTCCAATGCGCAGCTCTTTGCAAAAGAGAGATATTGGCAAGGAAAAGCTGTCTTGTACCTTTGCATTTTTCTCCCAAACGAAGGACACTAGAAAGAAAATTTTAAAGCCTCCTGTTAGGCCATCATCTACACGGTATAGTCCTGAATTTTCCAATGCGCAGCTCTTTGCAAAAGAGAGATATTGGCAAGGAAAAGCTGTCTTGTACCTTTGCATTTTTCTCCCAAACGAAGGACACTAGAAAGAAAATTTTAAAGCCTCCTGTTAGGCCATCATCTACACGGCATAGCCCTGAATTTTCCAATGCGCAGCTCTTTGCAAAAGAGAGATATTGGCAAGGAAAAGCTGTCTTGTACCTTTGCATTTTTCTCCCAAACGAAGGACACTAGAAAGAAAATTTTAAAGCCTCCTGTTAGGCCATCATCTACACGGCATAGCCCTGAATTTTCCAATACGCAGCTCTTTGCAAAAGAGAGATATTGGCAAGGAAAAGCTGTCTTGTACCTTTGCAATTTTCTCGCAAACGAAGGACACTAGAAAGAAAATTTTAAAGCCTCCTTTTAGGCCATCATCAACACGGCATAGCCCTGAATTTTCCAATGCGCAGCTCTTTGCAAAAGAGAGATATTGGCAAGGCAAAGCTGTCTTGTACCTTTGCATTTTTCTCGCAAACGAAGGACACTAGAAAGAAAATTTTAAAGCCTCCTGTTAGGCCATCATCTACACGGCATAGCCCTGAATTTTGCAATGCGCAGCTCTTTGCAAAAGAGAGATATTGGCAAGGAAAAGCTGTCTTGTACCTTTGCATTTTTCTCCCAAACGAAGGACACTAGAAAGAAAATTTTAAAGCCTCCTGTTAGGCCATCATCTACACGGCATAGCCCTGAATTTTCCAATACGCAGCTCTTTGCAAAAGAGAGATATTGGCAAGGAAAAGCTGTCTTGTACCTTTGCAATTTTCTCGCAAACGAAGGACACTAGAAAGAAAATTTTAAAGCCTCCTGTTAGGCCATCATCTACACGGCATAGCCCTGAATTTTCCAATGCGCAGCTCTTTGCAAAAGAGAGATATTGGCAAGGAAAAGCTGTCTTGTACCTTTGCATTTTTCTCGCAAACAAAGGACACTAGAAAGAAAATTTTAAAGCCTCCTGTTAGGCCATCATCTACACGGCATAGCCCTGAATTTTCCAATGCGCAGCTCTTTGCAAAAGAGAGATATTGGCAAGGAAAAGCTGTCTTGTACCTTTGCATTTTTCTCTCAAACGAAGGACACTAGAAAGAAAATTTTAAAGCCTCCTGTTAGGCCATCATCTACACGGCATAGCCCTGAATTTTCCAATGCGCAGCTCTTTGCAAAAGAGAGATATTGGCAAGGAAAAGCTGTCTTGTACCTTTGCATTTTTCTCCCAAACGAAGGACACTAGAAAGAAAATTTTAAAGCCTCCTGTTAGGCCATCATCTACACGGCATAGCCCTGAATTTTCCAATGCGCAGCTCTTTGCAAAAGAGAGATATTGGCAAGGAAAACCTGTCTTGTACCTTTGCATTTTTCTCCCAAACGAAGGACACTAGAAAGAAAATTTTAAAGCCTCCTGTTAGGCCATCATCTACACGGCATAGCCCTGCATTTTCCAATGCGCAGCTCTTTGCAAAAGAGAGATATTGGCAAGGAAAACCTGTCTTGTACCTTTGCATTTTTCTCCCAAACGAAGGACACTAGAAAGAAAATTTTAAAGCCTCCTGTTAGGCCATCATCTACACGGCATATCTCTGAATTTTCCAATGCGCAGCTCTTTGCAAAAGAGAGATATTGGCAAGGAAAAGCTGTCTTGTACCTTTGCATTTTTCTCGCAAACGAAGGACACTAGAAATAAAATTTGAAAGCCTCCTGTTAGGCCATCATCTACACGGCATAGCCCTGAATTTTCCAATGCGCAGCTCTTTGCAAAAGAGAGATATTGGCAAGGAAAAGCTGACTTGTTCCATTGGATTTTTCTCCCAAACGAAGGACACTAGAATGAAAATTTTAAAGCCTCCTGTTAGTGCTATATCTACACGGTATAGCCCTGAATTTTCCAATGCGTAGCTCTTTGCAAAAGAGAGATATTGGCAAGGAAAAGCTGTCTTGTACCTTTGCATTTTTCTCGCAAACGAAGGACACTAGAAATAAAATTTTAAAGCCTCCTGTTAGGCCATCATCTACACGGCATAGCCCTGAATTTTCCAATGCGCAGCTCTTTGCAAAAGAGAGATATTGGCAAGGAAAAGCTGTCTTGTACCTTTGCATTTTTCTCCCAAACGAAGGACACTTGAAAGAAAATTTTAAAGCCTCCTGTTAGGCCATCATCTACACGGCATAGCCCTGAATTTTCCAATGCGCAGCTCTTTGGAAAAGAGAGATATTGGCAAGGAAAAGCTGTCTTGTACCTTTGCATTTTTCTCCCAAACGAAGGACACTAGAAAGAAAATTTTAAAGCCTCCTGTTAGGCTATCATCTACACGGCATAGCCCTGAATTTTCCAATGCGCAGCTCTTTGCAAAAGAGAGATATTGGCAAGGAAAACCTGTCTTGTACCTTTGCATTTTTCTCCCAAACGAAGGACACTAGAAAGAAAATTTTAAAGCCTCCTGTTAGGCCATCATCTACACGGCATAGCCCTGAATTTTCCAATGCGCAGCTCTTTGCAAAAGAGAGATATTGGCAAGGAAAACCTGTCTTGTACCTTTGCATTTTTCTCCCAAACGAAGGACACTAGAATGAAAATTTTAAAGCCTCCTGTTAGTGCTATATCAACACGGTATAGCCCTGAATTTTCCAATGCGTAGCTCTTTGCAAAAGAGAGATATTGGCAAGGAAAAGCTGTCTTGTACCTTTGCATTTTTCTCCCAAACGAAGGACACTAGAAAGAAAATTTTAAAGCCTCCTGTTAGGCCATCATCTACACGGCATAGCCCTGAATTTTCCAATGCGCAGCTCTTTGCAAAAGAGAGATATTGGCAAGGAAAACCTGTCTTGTACCTTTGCATTTTTCTCCCAAACGAAGGACACTAGAAAGAAAATTTTAAAGCCTCCTGTTAGTGCTATATCTACACGGTATAGCCCTGAATTTTCCAATGCGTAGCTCTTTGCAAAAGAGAGATATTGGCAAGGAAAAGCTGTCTTGTACCTTTGCATTTTTCTCACAAACGAAGGACACTAGAAAGAAAATTTTAAAGCCTCCTGTTAGGCCATCATCTACACGGTATAGCCCTGAATTTTCCAATGCGTAGCTCTTTGCAAAAGAGAGATATTGGCAAGGAAAAGCTGTCTTGTACCTTTGCATTTTTCTCGCAAACGAAGGACACTAGAAAGAAAATTTTAAAGCCTCCTGTTAGGCCATCATCTACACGGCATAGCCCTAAATTTTCCAATGCGCAGCTCTTTGCAAAAGAGAGATATTGGCAAGGAAAAGCTGTCTTGTACCTTTGCATTTTTCTCCCAAACGAAGGACACTAGAAAGAAAATTTTAAAGCCTCCTGTTAGGCCATCATCTACACGGCATAGCCCTGAATTTTCCAATGCGCAGCTCTTTGCAAAAGAGAGATATTGGCAAGGAAAAGCTGTCTTGTACCTTTGCATTTTTCTCGCAAACGAAGGACACTAGAAAGAAAATTTTAAAGCCTCCTGTTAGGCCATCATCTACACGGCATAGCCCTGAATTTTCCAATGCGCAGCTCTTTGCAAAAGAGAGATATTGGCAAGGAAAAGCTGTCTTGTACCTTTGCATTTTTCTCGCAAACGAAGGACACTAGAAAGAAAATTTTAAAGCCTCCTGTTAGGCCATCATCTACACGGCATAGCCCTGAATTTTCCAATGCGCAGCTCTTTGCAAAAGAGAGATATTGGCAAGGAAAAGCTGTCTTGTACCTTTGCATTTTTCTCCCAAACGAAGGACACTAGAAAGAAAATTTTAAAGCCTCCTGTTAGGCCATCATCTACACGGCATAGCCCTGAATTTTGCAATGCGCAGCTCTTTGCAAAAGAGAGATATTGGCAAGGAAAAGCTGTCTTGTACCGTTGCATTTTTCTCCCAAACGAAGGACACTAGAAAGAAAATTTTAAAGCCTCCTGTTAGGCCATCATCTATACGGCATAGCCCTGAATTTTCCAATGCGCAGCTCTTTGCAAAAGAGAGATATTGGCAAGGAAAAGCTGTCTTGTACCTTTGCATTTTTCTCCCAAACGAAGGACACTAGAAAGAAAATTTTAAAGCCTCCTGTTAGGCCATCATCTACACGGTATAGTCCTGAATTTTCCAATGCGCAGCTCTTTGCAAAAGAGAGATATTGGCAAGGAAAAGCTGTCTTGTACCTTTGCATTTTTCTCCCAAACGAAGGACACTAGAAAGA
The DNA here is from genome assembly GCF_028390025.1 of Pseudophryne corroboree. Classification (NCBI taxonomy): domain Eukaryota; kingdom Metazoa; phylum Chordata; class Amphibia; order Anura; family Myobatrachidae; genus Pseudophryne; species Pseudophryne corroboree. Next base: position 42,449 of record NW_026968383.1, read on the forward strand.
AAATTTTAAAGCCTCCTGTTAGGCCATCATCTACACGGCATAGCCCTGAATTTTCCAATGCGCAGCTCTTTGCAAAAGAGAGATATTGGCAAGGAAAAGCTGTCTTGTACCTTTGCATTTTTCTCCCAAACGAAGGACACTAGAAAGAAAATTTTAAAGCCTCCTGTTAGGCCATCATCTACACGGCATAGCCCTGAATTTTCCAATACGCAGCTCTTTGCAAAAGAGATATATTGGCAAGGAAAAGCTGTCTTGTACCTTTGCATTTTTCTCCCAAACGAAGGACACTAGAAAGAAAATTTTAAAGCCTCCTGTTAGGCCATCATCTACACGGCATAGCCCTGAATTTTGCAATGCGCAGCTCTTTGCAAAAGAGAGATATTGGCAAGGAAAAGCTGTCTTGTACCGTTGCATTTTTCTCCCAAACGAAGGACACTAGAAAGAAAATTTTAAAGCCTCCTGTTAGGCCATCATCTATACGGCATAGCCCTGAATTTTCCAATGCGCAGCTCTTTGCAAAAGAGAGATATTGGCAAGGAAAAGCTGTCTTGTACCTTTGCATTTTTCTCCCAAACGAAGGACACTAGAAAGAAAATTTTAAAGCCTCCTGTTAGGCCATCATCTACACGGTATAGTCCTGATTTTTCCAATGCGCAGCTCTTTGCAAAAGAGAGATATTGGCAAGGAAAAGCTGTCTTGTACCTTTGCATTTTTCTCCCAAACGAAGGACACTAGAAAGAAAATTTTAAAGCCTCCTGTTAGGCCATCATCTACACGGCATAGCCCTGAATTTTCCAATGCGCAGCTCTTTGCAAAAGAGAGATATTGGCAAGGAAAAGCTGTCTTGTACCTTTGCATTTTTCTCCCAAACGAAGGACACTAGAAAGAAAATTTTAAAGCCTCCTGTTAGGCCATCATCTACACGGCATAGCCCTGAATTTTCCAATACGCAGCTCTTTGCAAAAGAGAGATATTGGCAAGGAAAAGCTGTCTTGTACCTTTGCAATTTTCTCGCAAACGAAGGACACTAGAAAGAAAATTTTAAAGCCTCCTGTTAGGCCATCATCTACACGGCATAGCCCTGAATTTTCCAATGCGCAGCTCTTTGCAAAAGAGAGATATTGGCAAGGAAAAGCTGTCTTGTACCTTTGCATTTTTCTCGCAAACAAAGGACACTAGAAAGAAAATTTTAAAGCCTCCTGTTAGGCCATCATCTACACGGCATAGCCCTGAATTTTCCAATGCGCAGCTCTTTGCAAAAGAGAGATATTGGCAAGGAAAAGCTGTCTTGTACCTTTGCATTTTTCTCTCAAACGAAGGACACTAGAAAGAAAATTTTAAAGCCTCCTGTTAGGCCATCATCTACACGGCATAGCCCTGAATTTTCCAATGCGCAGCTCTTTGCAAAAGAGAGATATTGGCAAGGAAAAGCTGTCTTGTACCTTTGCATTTTTCTCCCAAACGAAGGACACTAGAAAGAAAATTTTAAAGCCTCCTGTTAGGCCATCATCTACACGGCATAGCCCTGAATTTTGCAATGCGCAGCTCTTTGCAAAAGAGAGATATTGGCAAGGAAAAGCTGTCTTGTACCGTTGCATTTTTCTCCCAAACGAAGGACACTAGAAAGAAAATTTTAAAGCCTCCTGTTAGGCCATCATCTATACGGCATAGCCCTGAATTTTCCAATGCGCAGCTCTTTGCAAAAGAGAGATATTGGCAAGGAAAAGCTGTCTTGTACCTTTGCATTTTTCTCCCAAACGAAGGACACTAGAAAGAAAATTTTAAAGCCTCCTGTTAGGCCATCATCTACACGGTATAGTCCTGATTTTTCCAATGCGCAGCTCTTTGCAAAAGAGAGATATTGGCAAGGCAAAGCTGTCTTGTACCTTTGCATTTTTCTCGCAAACGAAGGACACTAGAAAGAAAATTTTAAAGCCTCCTGTTAGGCCATCATCTACACGGCATAGCCCTGAATTTTGCAATGCGCAGCTCTTTGCAAAAGAGAGATATTGGCAAGGAAAAGCTGTCTTGTACCTTTGCATTTTTCTCCCAAACGAAGGACACTAGAAAGAAAATTTTAAAGCCTCCTGTTAGGCCATCATCTACACGGCATAGCCCTGAATTTTCCAATACGCAGCTCTTTGCAAAAGAGAGATATTGGCAAGGAAAAGCTGTCTTGTACCTTTGCAATTTTCTCGCAAACGAAGGACACTAGAAAGAAAATTTTAAAGCCTCCTGTTAGGCCATCATCTACACGGCATAGCCCTGAATTTTCCAATGCGCAGCTCTTTGCAAAAGAGAGATATTGGCAAGGAAAAGCTGTCTTGTACCTTTGCATTTTTCTCGCAAACAAAGGACACTAGAAAGAAAATTTTAAAGCCTCCTGTTAGGCCATCATCTACACGGCATAGCCCTGAATTTTCCAATGCGCAGCTCTTTGCAAAAGAGAGATATTGGCAAGGAAAAGCTGTCTTGTACCTTTGCATTTTTCTCTCAAACGAAGGACACTAGAAAGAAAATTTTAAAGCCTCCTGTTAGGCCATCATCTACACGGCATAGCCCTGAATTTTCCAATGCGCAGCTCTTTGCAAAAGAGAGATATTGGCAAGGAAAAGCTGTCTTGTACCTTTGCATTTTTCTCCCAAACGAAGGACACTAGAAAGAAAATTTTAAAGCCTCCTGTTAGGCCATCATCTACACGGCATAGCCCTGAATTTTCCAATGCGCAGCTCTTTGCAAAAGAGAGATATTGGCAAGGAAAAGCTGTCTTGTACCTTTGCATTTTTCTCCCAAACGAAGGACACTAGAAAGAAAATTTTAAAGCCTCCTGTTAGGCCATCATCTACACGGCATAGCCCTGAATTTTCCAATGCGCAGCTCTTTGCAAAAGAGAGATATTGGCAAGGAAAAGCTGTCTTGTACCTTTGCATTTTTCTCCCAAACGAAGGACACTAGAATGAAAATTTTAAAGCCTCCTGTTAGTGCTATATCTACACGGTATAGCCCTGAATTTTCCAATGCGTAGCTCTTTGCAAAAGAGAAATATTGGCAAGGAAAAGCTGTCTTGTACCTTTGCATTTTTCTCGCAAACGAAGGACACTAGAAAGAAAATTTTAAAGCCTCCTGTTAGGCCATCATCTACACGGCATAGCCCTGAATTTTCCAATGCGCAGCTCTTTGCAAAAGAGAGATATTGGCAAGGAAAAGCTGTCTTGTACCTTTGCATTTTTCTCCCAAACGAAGGACACTAGAAAGAAAATTTTAAAGCCTCCTGTCAGGCCATCATCTACACGGCATAGCCCTGAATTTTCCAATGCGCAGCTCTTTGCAAAAGAGAGATATTGGCAAGGAAAAGCTGTCTTGTACCTTTGCATTTTTCTCGCAAACGAAGGACACTAGAAAGAAAATTTTAAAGCCTCCTGTTAGGCCATCATCTACACGGCATAGCCCTGCATTTTCCAATGCGCAGCTCTTTGCAAAAGAGAGATATTGGCAAGGAAAAGCTGTCTTGTACCTTTGCATTTTTCTCCCAAACGAAGGACATTAGAAAGAAAATTTTAAAGCCTCCTGTTAGGCCATCATCTACACGGCATAGCCCTGAATTTTCCAATGCGCAGCTCTTTGCAAAAGAGAGATATTGGCAAGGAAAAGCTGTCTTGTACCTTTGCATTTTTCTCCCAAACGAAGGACACTAGAAAGAAAATTTTAAAGCCTCCTGTTAGGCCATCATCTACACGGCATAGCCCTGAATTTTCCAATGCGCAGCTCTTTGCAAAAGAGAGATATTGGCAAGGAAAAGCTGTCTTGTACCTTTGCATTTTTCTCGCAAACGAAGGACACTAGAAAGAAAATTTTAAAGCCTCCTGTTAGGCCATCATCTACACGGCATAGCCCTGAATTTTCCAATGCGCAGCTCTTTGCAAAAGAGAGATATTGGCAAGGAAAAGCTGTCTTGTACCTTTGCATTTTTCTCCCAAACGAAGGACATTAGAAAGAAAATTTTAAAGCCTCCTGTTAGGCCATCATCTACACGGCATAGCCCTGAATTTTCCAATGCGCAGCTCTTTGCAAAAGAGAGATATTGGCAAGGAAAAGCTGTCTTGTACCTTTGCATTTTTCTCCCAAACGAAGGACACTAGAAAGAAAATTTTAAAGCCTCCTGTTAGGCCATCATCTACACGGCATAGCCCTGAATTTTCCAATGCGCAGCTCTTTGCAAAAGAGAGATATTGGCAAGGAAAAGCTGTCTTGTACCTTTGCATTTTTCTCGCAAACGAAGGACACTAGAAAGAAAATTTTAAAGCCTCCTGTTAGGCCATCATCTACACGGCATAGCCCTGAATTTTCCAATGCGCAGCTCTTTGCAAAAGAGAGATATTGGCAAGGAAAACCTGTCTTGTACCTTTGCATTTTTCTCCCAAACGAAGGACACTAGAATGAAAATTTTAAAGCCTCCTGTTAGTGCTATATCTACACGGTATAGCCCTGAATTTTCCAATGCGTAGCTCTTTGCAAAAGAGAGATATTGGCAAGGAAAAGCTGTCTTGTACCTTTGCATTTTTCTCCCAAACGAAGTACACTAGAAAGAAAATTTTAAAGCCTCCTGTTAGGCCATCATCTACACGGCATAGCCCTGAATTTTCCAATGCGCAGCTCTTTGCAAAAGAGAGATATTGGCAAGGAAAACCTGTCTTGTACCTTTGCATTTTTCTCCCAAACGAAGGACACTAGAAAGAAAATTTTAAAGCCTCCTGTTAGGCCATCATCTACACGGTATAGCCCTGAATTTTCCAATGCGTAGCTCTTTGCAAAAGAGAGATATTGGCAAGGAAAAGCTGTCTTGTACCTTTGCATTTTTCTCGCAAACGAAGGACACTAGAAAGAAAATTTTAAAGCCTCCTGTTAGGCCATCATCTACACGGCATAGCCCTAAATTTTCCAATGCGCAGCTCTTTGCAAAAGAGAGATATTGGCAAGGAAAAGCTGTCTTGTACCTTTGCATTTTTCTCCCAAACGAAGGACACTAGAAAGAAAATTTTAAAGCCTCCTGTTAGGCCATCATCTACACGGCATAGCCCTGAATTTTCCAATGCGCAGCTCTTTGCAAAAGAGAGATATTGGCAAGGAAAAGCTGTCTTGTACCTTTGCATTTTTCTCGCAAACGAAGGACACTAGAAAGAAAATTTTAAAGCCTCCTGTTAGGCCATCATCTACACGGCATAGCCCTGAATTTTCCAATGCGCAGCTCTTTGCAAAAGATATTGGCAAGGAAAAGCTGTCTTGTACCTTTGCATTTTTCTCCCAAACGAAGGACACTAGAAAGAAAATTTTAAAGCCTCCTGTTAGGCCATCATCTACACGGCATAGCCCTGAATTTTCCAATGCGCAGCTCTTTGCAAAAGAGAGATATTGGCAAGGAAAAGCTGTCTTGTACCTTTGCATTTTTCTCCCAAACGAAGGACACTAGAAAGAAAATTTTAAAGCCTCCTGTTAGGCCATCATCTACACGGCATAGCCCTGAATTTTCCAATACGCAGCTCTTTGCAAAAGAGAGATATTGGCAAGGAAAAGCTGTCTTGTACCTTTGCAATTTTCTCGCAAACGAAGGACACTAGAAAGAAAATTTTAAAGCCTCCTGTTAGGCCATCATCTACACGGCATAGCCCTGAATTTTCCAATGCGCAGCTCTTTGCAAAAGAGAGATATTGGCAAGGAAAAGCTGTCTTGTACCTTTGCATTTTTCTCGCAAACAAAGGACACTAGAAAGAAAATTTTAAAGCCTCCTGTTAGGCCATCATCTACACGGCATAGCCCTGAATATTCCAATGCGCAGCTCTTTGCAAAAGAGAGATATTGGCAAGGAAAAGCTGTCTTGTACCTTTGCATTTTTCTCCCAAACGAAGGACACTAGAAAGAAAATTTTAAAGCCTCCTGTTAGGCCATCATCTACACGGCATAGCCCTGAATTTTGCAATGCGCAGCTCTTTGCAAAAGAGAGATATTGGCAAGGAAAAGCTGTCTTGTACCGTTGCATTTTTCTCCCAAACGAAGGACACTAGAAAGAAAATTTTAAAGCCTCCTGTTAGGCCATCATCTATACGGCATAGCCCTGAATTTTCCAATGCGCAGCTCTTTGCAAAAGAGAGATATTGGCAAGGAAAAGCTGTCTTGTACCTTTGCATTTTTCTCCCAAACGAAGGACACTAGAAAGAAAATTTTAAAGCCTCCTGTTAGGCCATCATCTACACGGTATAGTCCTGAATTTTCCAATGCGCAGCTCTTTGCAAAAGAGAGATATTGGCAAGGAAAAGCTGTCTTGTACCTTTGCATTTTTCTCCCAAACGAAGGACACTAGAAAGAAAATTTTAAAGCCTCCTGTTAGGCCATCATCTACACGGCATAGCCCTGAATTTTCCAATGCGCAGCTCTTTGCAAAAGAGAGATATTGGCAAGGAAAAGCTGTCTTGTACCTTTGCATTTTTCTCCCAAACGAAGGACACTAGAAAGAAAATTTTAAAGCCTCCTGTTAGGCCATCATCTACACGGCATAGCCCTGAATTTTCCAATACGCAGCTCTTTGCAAAAGAGAGATATTGGCAAGGAAAAGCTGTCTTGTACCTTTGCAATTTTCTCGCAAACGAAGGACACTAGAAAGAAAATTTTAAAGCCTCCTTTTAGGCCATCATCAACACGGCATAGCCCTGAATTTTCCAATGCGCAGCTCTTTGCAAAAGAGAGATATTGGCAAGGCAAAGCTGTCTTGTACCTTTGCATTTTTCTCGCAAACGAAGGACACTAGAAAGAAAATTTTAAAGCCTCCTGTTAGGCCATCATCTACACGGCATAGCCCTGAATTTTGCAATGCGCAGCTCTTTGCAAAAGAGAGATATTGGCAAGGAAAAGCTGTCTTGTACCTTTGCATTTTTCTCCCAAACGAAGGACACTAGAAAGAAAATTTTAAAGCCTCCTGTTAGGCCATCATCTACACGGCATAGCCCTGAATTTTCCAATACGCAGCTCTTTGCAAAAGAGAGATATTGGCAAGGAAAAGCTGTCTTGTACCTTTGCAATTTTCTCGCAAACGAAGGACACTAGAAAGAAAATTTTAAAGCCTCCTGTTAGGCCATCATCTACACGGCATAGCCCTGAATTTTCCAATGCGCAGCTCTTTGCAAAAGAGAGCTATTGGCAAGGAAAAGCTGTCTTGTACCTTTGCATTTTTCTCGCAAACAAAGGACACTAGAAAGAAAATTTTAAAGCCTCCTGTTAGGCCATCATCTACACGGCATAGCCCTGAATTTTCCAATGCGCAGCTCTTTGCAAAAGAGAGATATTGGCAAGGAAAAGCTGTCTTGTACCTTTGCATTTTTCTCTCAAACGAAGGACACTAGAAAGAAAATTTTAAAGCCTCCTGTTAGGCCATCATCTACACGGCATAGCCCTGAATTTTCCAATGCGCAGCTCTTTGCAAAAGAGAGATATTGGCAAGGAAAAGCTGTCTTGTACCTTTGCATTTTTCTCCCAAACGAAGGACACTAGAAAGAAAATTTTAAAGCCTCCTGTTAGGCCATCATCTACACGGCATAGCCCTGAATTTTCCAATGCGCAGCTCTTTGCAAAAGAGAGATATTGGCAAGGAAAAGCTGTCTTGTACCATTGGATTTTTCTCCCAAACGAAGGACACTAGAATGAAAATTTTAAAGCCTCCTGTTAGGCCATCATCTACACGGCATAGCCCTGAATTTTCCAATGCGCAGCTCTTTGCAAAAGAGAGATATTGGCAAGGAAAAGCTGTCTTGTACCTTTGCATTTTTCTCTCAAACGAAGGACACTAGAAAGAAAATTTTAAAGCCTCCTGTTAGGCCATCATCTACACGGCATAGCCCTGAATTTTCCAATACGCAGCTCTTTGCAAAAGAGAGATATTGGCAAGGAAAAGCTGTCTTGTACCTTTGCATTTTTCTCTCAAACGAAGGACACTAGAAAGAAAATTTTAAAGCCTCCTGTTAGGCCATCATCTACACGGCATAGCCCTGAATTTTCCAATGCGCAGCTCTTTGCAAAAGAGGGATATTGGCAAGGAAAAGCTGTCTTGTTCCTTTGCATTTTTCTCCCAAACGAAGGACACTAGAAATAAAATTTTAAAGCCTCCTGTTAGGCCATCATCTACACGGCATAGCCCTGAATTTTCCAATGCGCAGCTCTTTGCAAAAGAGAGATATTGGCAAGGAAAAGCTGTCTTGTACCTTTGCATTTTTCTCCCAAACGAAGGACACTAGAAAGAAAATTTTAAAGCCTCCTGTTAGGCCATCATCTACACGGCATAGCCCTGAATTTTCCAATGCGCAGCTCTTTGCAAAAGAGAGATATTGGCAAGGAAAAGCTGTCTTGTACCATTGGATTTTTCTCCCAAACGAAGGACACTAGAATGAAAATTTTAAAGCCTCCTGTTAGTGCTATATCTACACGGTATAGCCCTGAATTTTCCAATGCGTAGCTCTTTGCAAAAGAGAAATATTGGCAAGGAAAAGCTGTCTTGTACCTTTGCATTTTTCTCGCAAACGAAGGACACTAGAAAGAAAATTTTAAAGCCTCCTGTTAGGCCATCATCTACACGGCATAGCCCTGAATTTTCCAATGCGCAGCTCTTTGCAAAAGAGAGATATTGGCAAGGAAAAGCTGTCTTGTACCTTTGCATTTTTCTCGCAAACGAAGGAAACTAGAAAGAAAATTTTAAAGCCTCCTGTTAGGCCATCATCTACACGGCATAGCCCTGAATTTTCCAATGCGCAGCTCTTTGCAAAAGAGAGATATTGGCAAGGAAAAGCTGTCTTGTACCTTTGCATTTTTCTCCCAAACGAAGGACATTAGAAAGAAAATTTTAAAGCCTCCTGTTAGGCCATCATCTACACGGCATAGCCCTGAATTTTCCAATGCGCAGCTCTTTGCAAAAGAGAGATATTGGCAAGGAAAAGCTGTCTTGTACCTTTGCATTTTTCTCCCAAACGAAGGACACTAGAAAGAAAATTTTAAAGCCTCCTGTTAGGCCATCATCTACACGGCATAGCCCTGAATTTTCCAATGCGCAGCTCTTTGCAAAAGAGAGATATTGGCAAGGAAAAGCTGTCTTGTACCTTTGCATTTTTCTCGCAAACGAAGGACACTAGAAAGAAAATTTTAAAGCCTCCTGTTAGGCCATCATCTACACGGCATAGCCCTGAATTTTCCAATGCGCAGCTCTTTGCAAAAGAGAGATATTGGCAAGGAAAAGCTGTCTTGTACCTTTGCATTTTTCTCCCAAACGAAGGACACTAGAAAGAAAATTTTAAAGCCTCCTGTTAGGCCATCATCTACACGGCATAGCCCTGAATTTTCCAATACGCAGCTCTTTGCAAAAGAGAGATATTGGCAAGGAAAAGCTGTCTTGTACCTTTGCATTTTTCTCCCAAACGAAGGACACTAGAAAGAAAATTTTAAAGCCTCCTGTTAGGCCATCATCTACACGGCATAGCCCTGAATTTTGCAATGCGCAGCTCTTTGCAAAAGAGAGATATTGGCAAGGAAAAGCTGTCTTGTACCTTTGCATTTTTCTCTCAAACGAAGGACACTAGAAAGAAAATTTTAAAGCCTCCTGTTAGGCCATCATCTACACGGCATAGCGCTGAATTTTCCAATGCGCAGCTCTTTGCAAAAGAGAGATATTGGCAAGGAAAAGCTGTCTTGTACCTTTGCATTTTTCTCCCAAACGAAGGACACTAGAAAGAAAATTTTAAAGCCTCCTGTTAGGCCATCATCTACACGGCATAGCCCTGAATTTTCCAATGCGCAGCTCTTTGCAAAAGAGAGATATTGGCAAGGAAAAGCTGTCTTGTACCATTGGATTTTTCTCCCAAACGAAGGACACTAGAATGAAAATTTTAAAGCCTCCTGTTAGGCCATCATCTACACGGCATAGCCCTGAATTTTCCAATGCGCAGCTCTTTGCAAAAGAGAGATATTGGCAAGGAAAAGCTGTCTTGTACCTTTGCATTTTTCTCTCAAACGAAGGACACTAGAAAGAAAATTTTAAAGCCTCCTGTTAGGCCATCATCTACACGGCATAGCCCTGAATTTTCCAATACGCAGCTCTTTGCAAAAGAGAGATATTGGCAAGGAAAAGCTGTCTTGTACCTTTGCATTTTTCTCTCAAACGAAGGACACTAGAAAGAAAATTTTAAAGCCTCCTGTTAGGCCATCATCTACACGGCATAGCCCTGAATTTTCCAATGCGCAGCTCTTTGCAAAAGAGGGATATTGGCAAGGAAAAGCTGTCTTGTTCCTTTGCATTTTTCTCCCAAACGAAGGACACTAGAAATAAAATTTTAAAGCCTCCTGTTAGGCCATCATCTACACGGCATAGCCCTGAATTTTCCAATGCGCAGCTCTTTGCAAAAGAGAGATATTGGCAAGGAAAAGCTGTCTTGTACCTTTGCATTTTTCTCCCAAACGAAGGACACTAGAAAGAAAATTTTAAAGCCTCCTGTTAGGCCATCATCTACACGGCATAGCCCTGAATTTTCCAATGCGCAGCTCTTTGCAAAAGAGAGATATTGGCAAGGAAAAGCTGTCTTGTACCATTGGATTTTTCTCCCAAACGAAGGACACTAGAATGAAAATTTTAAAGCCTCCTGTTAGTGCTATATCTACACGGTATAGCCCTGAATTTTCCAATGCGTAGCTCTTTGCAAAAGAGAAATATTGGCAAGGAAAAGCTGTCTTGTACCTTTGCATTTTTCTCGCAAACGAAGGACACTAGAAAGAAAATTTTAAAGCCTCCTGTTAGGCCATCATCTACACGGCATAGCCCTGAATTTTCCAATGCGCAGCTCTTTGCAAAAGAGAGATATTGGCAAGGAAAAGCTGTCTTGTACCTTTGCATTTTTCTCGCAAACGAAGGAAACTAGAAAGAAAATTTTAAAGCCTCCTGTTAGGCCATCATCTACACGGCATAGCCCTGAATTTTCCAATGCGCAGCTCTTTGCAAAAGAGAGATATTGGCAAGGAAAAGCTGTCTTGTACCTTTGCATTTTTCTCCCAAACGAAGGACATTAGAAAGAAAATTTTAAAGCCTCCTGTTAGGCCATCATCTACACGGCATAGCCCTGAATTTTCCAATGCGCAGCTCTTTGCAAAAGAGAGATATTGGCAAGGAAAAGCTGTCTTGTACCTTTGCATTTTTCTCCCAAACGAAGGACACTAGAAAGAAAATTTTAAAGCCTCCTGTTAGGCCATCATCTACACGGCATAGCCCTGAATTTTCCAATGCGCAGCTCTTTGCAAAAGAGAGATATTGGCAAGGAAAAGCTGTCTTGTACCTTTGCATTTTTCTCGCAAACGAAGGACACTAGAAAGAAAATTTTAAAGCCTCCTGTTAGGCCATCATCTACACGGCATAGCCCTGAATTTTCCAATGCGCAGCTCTTTGCAAAAGAGAGATATTGGCAAGGAAAAGCTGTCTTGTACCTTTGCATTTTTCTCCCAAACGAAGGACACTAGAAAGAAAATTTTAAAGCCTCCTGTTAGGCCATCATCTACACGGCATAGCCCTGAATTTTCCAATACGCAGCTCTTTGCAAAAGAGAGATATTGGCAAGGAAAAGCTGTCTTGTACCTTTGCAATTTTCTCGCAAACGAAGGACACTAGAAAGAAAATTTTAAAGCCTCCTTTTAGGCCATCATCTACACGGCATAGCCCTGAATTTTCCAATGCGCAGCTCTTTGCAAAAGAGAGATATTGGCAAGGAAAAGCTGTCTTGTACCTTTGCATTTTTCTCCCAAACGAAGGACACTAGAAAGAAAATTTTAAAGCCTCCTGTTAGGCCATCATCTACACGGCATAGCCCTGAATTTTCCAATGCGCAGCTCTTTGCAAAAGAGAGATATTGGCAAGGAAAAGCTGTCTTGTACCTTTGCATTTTTCTCGCAAACGAAGGACACTAGAAAGAAAATTTTAAAGCCTCCTGTTAGGCCATCATCTACACGGCATAGCCCTGAATTTTCCAATGCGCAGCTCTTTGCAAAAGAGAGATATTGGCAAGGAAAAGCTGTCTTGTACCTTTGCATTTTTCTCCCAAACGAAGGACACTAGAAAGAAAATTTTAAAGCCTCCTGTTAGGCCATCATCTACACGGCATAGCCCTGAATTTTCCAATACGCAGCTCTTTGCAAAAGAGAGATATTGGCAAGGAAAAGCTGTCTTGTACCTTTGCATTTTTCTCCCAAACGAAGGACACTAGAAAGAAAATTTTAAAGCCTCCTGTTAGGCCATCATCTACACGGCATAGCCCTGAATTTTGCAATGCGCAGCTCTTTGCAAAAGAGAGATATTGGCAAGGAAAAGCTGTCTTGTACCTTTGCATTTTTCTCTCAAACGAAGGACACTAGAAAGAAAATTTTAAAGCCTCCTGTTAGGCCATCATCTACACGGCATAGCCCTGAATTTTCCAATGCGCAGCTCTTTGCAAAAGAGAGATATTGGCAAGGAAAAGCTGTCTTGTACCTTTGCATTTTTCTCCCAAACGAAGGACACTAGAAAGAAAATTTTAAAGCCTCCTGTTAGGCCATCATCTACACGGCATAGCCCTGAATTTTCCAATGCGCAGCTCTTTGCAAAAGAGAGATATTGGCAAGGAAAAGCTGTCTTGTACCATTGGATTTTTCTCCCAAACGAAGGACACTAGAATGAAAATTTTAAAGCCTCCTGTTAGGCCATCATCTACACGGCATAGCCCTGAATTTTCCAATGCGCAGCTCTTTGCAAAAGAGAGATATTGGCAAGGAAAAGCTGTCTTGTACCTTTGCATTTTTCTCTCAAACGAAGGACACTAGAAAGAAAATTTTAAAGCCTCCTGTTAGGCCATCATCTACACGGCATAGCCCTGAATTTTCCAATACGCAGCTCTTTGCAAAAGAGAGATATTGGCAAGGAAAAGCTGTCTTGTACCTTTGCATTTTTCTCTCAAACGAAGGACACTAGAAAGAAAATTTTAAAGCCTCCTGTTAGGCCATCATCTACACGGCATAGCCCTGAATTTTCCAATGCGCAGCTCTTTGCAAAAGAGGGATATTGGCAAGGAAAAGCTGTCTTGTTCCTTTGCATTTTTCTCCCAAACGAAGGACACTAGAAATAAAATTTTAAAGCCTCCTGTTAGGCCATCATCTACACGGCATAGCCCTGAATTTTCCAATGCGCAGCTCTTTGCAAAAGAGAGATATTGGCAAGGAAAAGCTGTCTTGTACCTTTGCATTTTTCTCCCAAACGAAGGACACTAGAAAGAAAATTTTAAAGCCTCCTGTTAGGCCATCATCTACACGGCATAGCCCTGAATTTTCCAATGCGCAGCTCTTTGCAAAAGAGAGATATTGGCAAGGAAAAGCTGTCTTGTACCATTGGATTTTTCTCCCAAACGAAGGACACTAGAATGAAAATTTTAAAGCCTCCTGTTAGTGCTATATCTACACGGTATAGCCCTGAATTTTCCAATGCGTAGCTCTTTGCAAAAGAGAAATATTGGCAAGGAAAAGCTGTCTTGTACCTTTGCATTTTTCTCGCAAACGAAGGACACTAGAAAGAAAATTTTAAAGCCTCCTGTTAGGCCATCATCTACACGGCATAGCCCTGAATTTTCCAATGCGCAGCTCTTTGCAAAAGAGAGATATTGGCAAGGAAAAGCTGTCTTGTACCTTTGCATTTTTCTCGCAAACGAAGGAAACTAGAAAGAAAATTTTAAAGCCTCCTGTTAGGCCATCATCTACACGGCATAGCCCTGAATTTTCCAATGCGCAGCTCTTTGCAAAAGAGAGATATTGGCAAGGAAAAGCTGTCTTGTACCTTTGCATTTTTCTCCCAAACGAAGGACATTAGAAAGAAAATTTTAAAGCCTCCTGTTAGGCCATCATCTACACGGCATAGCCCTGAATTTTCCAATGCGCAGCTCTTTGCAAAAGAGAGATATTGGCAAGGAAAAGCTGTCTTGTACCTTTGCATTTTTCTCCCAAACGAAGGACACTAGAAAGAAAATTTTAAAGCCTCCTGTTAGGCCATCATCTACACGGCATAGCCCTGAATTTTCCAATGCGCAGCTCTTTGCAAAAGAGAGATATTGGCAAGGAAAAGCTGTCTTGTACCTTTGCATTTTTCTCGCAAACGAAGGACACTAGAAAGAAAATTTTAAAGCCTCCTGTTAGGCCATCATCTACACGGCATAGCCCTGAATTTTCCAATGCGCAGCTCTTTGCAAAAGAGAGATATTGGCAAGGAAAAGCTGTCTTGTACCTTTGCATTTTTCTCCCAAACGAAGGACACTAGAAAGAAAATTTTAAAGCCTCCTGTTAGGCCATCATCTACACGGCATAGCCCTGAATTTTCCAATACGCAGCTCTTTGCAAAAGAGAGATATTGGCAAGGAAAAGCTGTCTTGTACCTTTGCAATTTTCTCGCAAACGAAGGACACTAGAAAGAAAATTTTAAAGCCTCCTTTTAGGCCATCATCTACACGGCATAGCCCTGAATTTTCCAATACGCAGCTCTTTGCAAAAGAGAGATATTGGCAAGGAAAAGCTGTCTTGTACCTTTGCATTTTTCTCCCAAACGAAGGACACTAGAAAGAAAATTTTAAAGCCTCCTGTTAGGCCATCATCTACACGGCATAGCCCTGAATTTTGCAATGCGCAGCTCTTTGCAAAAGAGAGATATTGGCAAGGAAAAGCTGTCTTGTACCTTTGCATTTTTCTCTCAAACGAAGGACACTAGAAAGAAAATTTTAAAGCCTCCTGTTAGGCCATCATCTACACGGCATAGCCCTGAATTTTCCAATGCGCAGCTCTTTGCAAAAGAGAGATATTGGCAAGGAAAAGCTGTCTTGTACCTTTGCATTTTTCTCCCAAACGAAGGACACTAGAAAGAAAATTTTAAAGCCTCCTGTTAGGCCATCATCTACACGGCATAGCCCTGAATTTTCCAATGCGCAGCTCTTTGCAAAAGAGAGATATTGGCAAGGAAAAGCTGTCTTGTACCATTGGATTTTTCTCCCAAACGAAGGACACTAGAATGAAAATTTTAAAGCCTCCTGTTAGGCCATCATCTACACGGCATAGCCCTGAATTTTCCAATGCGCAGCTCTTTGCAAAAGAGAGATATTGGCAAGGAAAAGCTGTCTTGTACCTTTGCATTTTTCTCTCAAACGAAGGACACTAGAAAGAAAATTTTAAAGCCTCCTGTTAGGCCATCATCTACACGGCATAGCCCTGAATTTTCCAATACGCAGCTCTTTGCAAAAGAGAGATATTGGCAAGGAAAAGCTGTCTTGTACCTTTGCATTTTTCTCCCAAACGAAGGACACTAGAAAGAAAATTTTAAAGCCTCCTGTTAGGCCATCATCTACACGGCATAGCCCTGAATTTTGCAATGCGCAGCTCTTTGCAAAAGAGAGATATTGGCAAGGAAAAGCTGTCTTGTACCTTTGCATTTTTCTCTCAAACGAAGGACACTAGAAAGAAAATTTTAAAGCCTCCTGTTAGGCCATCATCTACACGGCATAGCCCTGAATTTTCCAATGCGCAGCTCTTTGCAAAAGAGAGATATTGGCAAGGAAAAGCTGTCTTGTACCTTTGCATTTTTCTCCCAAACGAAGGACACTAGAAAGAAAATTTTAAAGCCTCCTGTTAGGCCATCATCTACACGGCATAGCCCTGAATTTTCCAATGCGCAGCTCTTTGCAAAAGAGAGATATTGGCAAGGAAAAGCTGTCTTGTACCATTGGATTTTTCTCCCAAACGAAGGACACTAGAAAGAAAATTTTAAAGCCTCCTGTTAGGCCATCATCTACACGGCATAGCCCTGAATTTTCCAATGCGCAGCTCTTTGCAAAAGAGAGATATTGGCAAGGAAAAGCTGTCTTGTACCTTTGCATTTTTCTCTCAAACGAAGGACACTAGAAAGAAAATTTTAAAGCCTCCTGTTAGGCCATCATCTACACGGCATAGCCCTGAATTTTCCAATACGCAGCTCTTTGCAAAAGAGAGATATTGGCAAGGAAAAGCTGTCTTGTACCTTTGCATTTTTCTCTCAAACGAAGGACACTAGAAAGAAAATTTTAAAGCCTCCTGTTAGGCCATCATCTACACGGCATAGCCCTGAATTTTCCAATGCGCAGCTCTTTGCAAAAGAGGGATATTGGCAAGGAAAAGCTGTCTTGTTCCTTTGCATTTTTCTCCCAAACGAAGGACACTAGAAATAAAATTTTAAAGCCTCCTGTTAGGCCATCATCTACACGGCATAGCCCTGAATTTTCCAATGCGCAGCTCTTTGCAAAAGAGAGATATTGGCAAGGAAAAGCTGTCTTGTACCTTTGCATTTTTCTCCCAAACGAAGGACACTAGAAAGAAAATTTTAAAGCCTCCTGTTAGGCCATCATCTACACGGCATAGCCCTGAATTTTCCAATGCGCAGCTCTTTGCAAAAGAGAGATATTGGCAAGGAAAAGCTGTCTTGTACCATTGGATTTTTCTCCCAAACGAAGGACACTAGAATGAAAATTTTAAAGCCTCCTGTTAGTGCTATATCTACACGGTATAGCCCTGAATTTTCCAATGCGTAGCTCTTTGCAAAAGAGAAATATTGGCAAGGAAAAGCTGTCTTGTACCTTTGCATTTTTCTCGCAAACGAAGGACACTAGAAAGAAAATTTTAAAGCCTCCTGTTAGGCCATCATCTACACGGCATAGCCCTGAATTTTCCAATGCGCAGCTCTTTGCAAAAGAGAGATATTGGCAAGGAAAAGCTGTCTTGTACCTTTGCATTTTTCTCGCAAACGAAGGAAACTAGAAAGAAAATTTTAAAGCCTCCTGTTAGGCCATCATCTACACGGCATAGCCCTGAATTTTCCAATGCGCAGCTCTTTGCAAAAGAGAGATATTGGCAAGGAAAAGCTGTCTTGTACCTTTGCATTTTTCTCCCAAACGAAGGACATTAGAAAGAAAATTTTAAAGCCTCCTGTTAGGCCATCATCTACACGGCATAGCCCTGAATTTTCCAATGCGCAGCTCTTTGCAAAAGAGAGATATTGGCAAGGAAAAGCTGTCTTGTACCTTTGCATTTTTCTCCCAAACGAAGGACACTAGAAAGAAAATTTTAAAGCCTCCTGTTAGGCCATCATCTACACGGCATAGCCCTGAATTTTCCAATGCGCAGCTCTTTGCAAAAGAGAGATATTGGCAAGGAAAAGCTGTCTTGTACCTTTGCATTTTTCTCGCAAACGAAGGACACTAGAAAGAAAATTTTAAAGCCTCCTGTTAGGCCATCATCTACACGGCATAGCCCTGAATTTTCCAATGCGCAGCTCTTTGCAAAAGAGAGATATTGGCAAGGAAAAGCTGTCTTGTACCTTTGCATTTTTCTCCCAAACGAAGGACACTAGAAAGAAAATTTTAAAGCCTCCTGTTAGGCCATCATCTACACGGCATAGCCCTGAATTTTCCAATACGCAGCTCTTTGCAAAAGAGAGATATTGGCAAGGAAAAGCTGTCTTGTACCTTTGCAATTTTCTCGCAAACGAAGGACACTAGAAAGAAAATTTTAAAGCCTCCTTTTAGGCCATCATCTACACGGCATAGCCCTGAATTTTCCAATGCGCAGCTCTTTGCAAAAGAGAGATATTGGCAAGGAAAAGCTGTCTTGTACCTTTGCATTTTTCTCGCAAACGAAGGACACTAGAAAGAAAATTTTAAAGCCTCCTGTTAGGCCATCATCTACACGGCATAGCCCTGAATTTTGCAATGCGCAGCTCTTTGCAAAAGAGAGATATTGGCAAGGAAAAACTGTCTTGTACCTTTGCATTTTTCTCCCAAACGAAGGACACTAGAAAGAAAATTTTAAAGCCTCCTGTTAGGCCATCATCTACACGGCATAGCCCTGAATTTTCCAATGCGCAGCTCTTTGCAAAAGAGAGATATTGGCAAGGAAAAGCTGTCTTGTACCTTTGCATTTTTCTCCCAAACGAAGGACACTAGAAAGAAAATTTTAAAGCCTCCTGTTAGGCCATCATCTACACGGCATAGCCCTGAATTTTCCAATGCGCAGCTCTTTGCAAAAGAGAGATATTGGCAAGGAAAAGCTGTCTTGTACCATTGGATTTTTCTCCCAAACGAAGGACACTAGAATGAAAATTTTAAAGCCTCCTGTTAGGCCATCATCTACACGGCATAGTCCTGAATTTTCCAATGCGCAGCTCTTTGCAAAAGAGAGATATTGGCAAGGAAAAGCTGTCTTGTACCTTTGCATTTTTCTCTCAAACGAAGGACACTAGAAAGAAAATTTTAAAGCCTCCTGTTAGGCCATCATCTACACGGCATAGCCCTGAATTTTCCAATACGCAGCTCTTTGCAAAAGAGAGATATTGGCAAGGAAAAGCTGTCTTGTACCTTTGCATTTTTCTCTCAAACGAAGGACACTAGAAAGAAAATTTTAAAGCCTCCTGTTAGGCCATCATCTACACGGCATAGCCCTGAATTTTCCAATGCGCAGCTCTTTGCAAAAGAGGGATATTGGCAAGGAAAAGCTGTCTTGTTCCTTTGCATTTTTCTCCCAAACGAAGGACACTAGAAATAAAATTTTAAAGCCTCCTGTTAGGCCATCATCTACACGGCATAGCCCTGAATTTTCCAATGCGCAGCTCTTTGCAAAAGAGAGATATTGGCAAGGAAAAGCTGTCTTGTACCTTTGCATTTTTCTCCCAAACGAAGGACACTAGAAAGAAAATTTTAAAGCCTCCTGTTAGGCCATCATCTACACGGCATAGCCCTGAATTTTCCAATGCGCAGCTCTTTGCAAAAGAGAGATATTGGCAAGGAAAAGCTGTCTTGTACCATTGGATTTTTCTCCCAAACGAAGGACACTAGAATGAAAATTTTAAAGCCTCCTGTTAGTGCTATATCTACACGGTATAGCCCTGAATTTTCCAATGCGTAGCTCTTTGCAAAAGAGAAATATTGGCAAGGAAAAGCTGTCTTGTACCTTTGCATTTTTCTCGCAAACGAAGGACACTAGAAAGAAAATTTTAAAGCCTCCTGTTAGGCCATCATCTACACGGCATAGCCCTGAATTTTCCAATGCGCAGCTCTTTGCAAAAGAGAGATATTGGCAAGGAAAAGCTGTCTTGTACCTTTGCATTTTTCTCGCAAACGAAGGAAACTAGAAAGAAAATTTTAAAGCCTCCTGTTAGGCCATCATCTACACGGCATAGCCCTGAATTTTCCAATGCGCAGCTCTTTGCAAAAGAGAGATATTGGCAAGGAAAAGCTGTCTTGTACCTTTGCATTTTTCTCCCAAACGAAGGACATTAGAAAGAAAATTTTAAAGCCTCCTGTTAGGCCATCATCTACACGGCATAGCCCTGAATTTTCCAATGCGCAGCTCTTTGCAAAAGAGAGATATTGGCAAGGAAAAGCTGTCTTGTACCTTTGCATTTTTCTCCCAAACGAAGGACACTAGAAAGAAAATTTTAAAGCCTCCTGTTAGGCCATCATCTACACGGCATAGCCCTGAATTTTCCAATGCGCAGCTCTTTGCAAAAGAGAGATATTGGCAAGGAAAAGCTGTCTTGTACCTTTGCATTTTTCTCGCAAACGAAGGACACTAGAAAGAAAATTTTAAAGCCTCCTGTTAGGCCATCATCTACACGGCATAGCCCTGAATTTTCCAATGCGCAGCTCTTTGCAAAAGAGAGATATTGGCAAGGAAAAGCTGTCTTGTACCTTTGCATTTTTCTCCCAAACGAAGGACACTAGAAAGAAAATTTTAAAGCCTCCTGTTAGGCCATCATCTACACGGCATAGCCCTGAATTTTCCAATACGCAGCTCTTTGCAAAAGAGAGATATTGGCAAGGAAAAGCTGTCTTGTACCTTTGCAATTTTCTCGCAAACGAAGGACACTAGAAAGAAAATTTTAAAGCCTCCTTTTAGGCCATCATCTACACGGCATAGCCCTGAATTTTCCAATGCGCAGCTCTTTGCAAAAGAGAGATATTGGCAAGGAAAAGCTGTCTTGTACCTTTGCATTTTTCTCGCAAACGAAGGACACTAGAAAGAAAATTTTAAAGCCTCCTGTTAGGCCATCATCTACACGGCATAGCCCTGAATTTTGCAATGCGCAGCTCTTTGCAAAAGAGAGATATTGGCAAGGAAAAACTGTCTTGTACCTTTGCATTTTTCTCCCAAACGAAGGACACTAGAAAGAAAATTTTAAAGCCTCCTGTTAGGCCATCATCTACACGGCATAGCCCTGAATTTTCCAATGCGCAGCTCTTTGCAAAAGAGAGATATTGGCAAGGAAAAGCTGTCTTGTACCTTTGCATTTTTCTCCCAAACGAAGGACACTAGAAAGAAAATTTTAAAGCCTCCTGTTAGGCCATCATCTACACGGCATAGCCCTGAATTTTCCAATGCGCAGCTCTTTGCAAAAGAGAGATATTGGCAAGGAAAAGCTGTCTTGTACCATTCGATTTTTCTCCCAAACGAAGGACACTAGAATGAAAATTTTAAAGCCTCCTGTTAGTGCTATATCTACACGGTATAGCCCTGAATTTTCCAATGCGTAGCTCTTTGCAAAAGAGAGATATTGGCAAGGAAAAGCTGTCTTGTACCTTTGCATTTTTCTCGCAAACGAAGGACACTAGAAAGAAAATTTTAAAGCCTCCTGTTAGGCCATCATCTACACGGCATAGCCCTGAATTTTCCAATGCGCAGCTCTTTGCAAAAGAGAGATATTGGCAAGGAAAAGCTGTCTTGTACCTTTGCATTTTTCTCGCAAACGAAGGACACTAGAAAGAAAATTTTAAAGCCTCCTGTTAGGCCATCATCTACACGGCATAGCCCTGAATTTTCCAATGCGCAGCTCTTTGCAAAAGAGAGATATTGGCAAGGAAAAGCTGTCTTGTACCTTTGCATTTTTCTCCCAAACGAAGGACACTAGAAAGAAAATTTTAAAGCCTCCTGTTAGTGCTATATCTACACGGTATAGCCCTGAATTTTCCAATGCGTAGCTCTTTGCAAAAGAGAGATATTGGCAAGGAAAAGCTGTCTTGTACCTTTGCATTTTTCTCGCAAACGAAGGACACTAGAAAGAAAATTTTAAAGCCTCCTGTTCGGCCATCATCTACACGGCATAGCCCTGAATTTTCCAATGCGCAGCTCTTTGCAAAAGAGAGATATTGGCAAGGAAAAGCTGTCTTGTACCTTTGCATTTTTCTCGCAAACGAAGGACACTAGAAAGAAAATTTTAAAGCCTCCTGTTAGGCCATCATCTACACGGCATAGCCCTGAATTTTCCAATGCGCAGCTCTTTGCAAAAGAGAGATATTGGCAAGGAAAAGCTGTCTTGTACCTTTGCATTTTTCTCCCAAACGAAGGACACTAGAAAGAAAATTTTAAAGCCTACTGTTAGGCCATCATCTACACGGCATAGCCCTGAATTTTCCAATACGCAGCTCTTTGCAAAAGAGAGATATTGGCAAGGAAAAGCTGTCTTGTACCTTTGCAATTTTCTCGCAAACGAAGGACACTAGAAAGAAAATTTTAAAGCCTCCTTTTAGGCCATCATCTACACGGCATAGCCCTGAATTTTCCAATGCGCAGCTCTTTTCAAAAGAGAGATATTGGCAAGGAAAAGCTGTCTTGTACCTTTGCATTTTTCTCCCAAACGAAGGACACTAGAAAGAAAATTTTAAAGCCTCCTGTTAGGCCATCATCTACACGGCATAGCCCTGAATTTTCCAATGCGCAGCTCTTTGCAAAAGAGAGATATTGGCAAGGAAAAGCTGTCTTGTACCTTTGCATTTTTCTCTCAAACGAAGGACACTAGAAAGAAAATTTTAAAGCCTCCTGTTAGGCCATCATCTACACGGCATAGCCCTGAATTTTCCAATACGCAGCTCTTTGCAAAAGAGAGATATTGGCAAGGAAAAGCTGTCTTGTACCTTTGCATTTTTCTCCCAAACGAAGGACACTAGAATGAAAATTTTAAAGCCTCCTGTTAGTGCTATATCTACACGGTATAGCCCTGAATTTTCCAATGCGTAGCTCTTTGCAAAAGAGAGATATTGGCAAGGAAAAGCTGTCTTGTACCTTTGCATTTTTCTCGCAAACGAAGGACACTAGAAAGAAAATTTTAAAGCCTCCTGTTAGGCCATCATCTACACGGCATAGCCCTGAATTTTCCAATGCGCAGCTCTTTGCAAAAGAGAGATATTGGCAAGGAAAAGCTGTCTTGTACCTTTGCATTTTTCTCGCAAACGAAGGACACTAGAAAGAAAATTTTAAAGCCTCCTGTTAGGCCATCATCTACACGGCATAGCCCTGAATTTTCCAATGCGCAGCTCTTTGCAAAAGAGAGATATTGGCAAGGAAAAGCTGTCTTGTACCTTTGCATTTTTCTCCCAAACGAAGGACACTAGAAAGAAAATTTTAAAGCCTACTGTTAGGCCATCATCTACACGGCATAGCCCTGAATTTTCCAATACGCAGCTCTTTGCAAAAGAGAGATATTGGCAAGGAAAAGCTGTCTTGTACCTTTGCAATTTTCTCGCAAACGAAGGACACTAGAAAGAAAATTTTAAAGCCTCCTTTTAGGCCATCATCTACACGGCATAGCCCTGAATTTTCCAATGCGCAGCTCTTTGCAAAAGAGAGATATTGGCAAGGAAAAGCTGTCTTGTACCTTTGCATTTTTCTCCCAAACGAAGGACACTAGAAAGAAAATTTTAAAGCCTCCTGTTAGGCCATCATCTACACGGCATAGCCCTGAATTTTCCAATGCGCAGCTCTTTGCAAAAGAGAGATATTGGCAAGGAAAAGCTGTCTTGTACCTTTGCATTTTTCTCTCAAACGAAGGACACTAGAAAGAAAATTTTAAAGCCTCCTGTTAGGCCATCATCTACACGGCATAGCCCTGAATTTTCCAATACGCAGCTCTTTGCAAAAGAGAGATATTGGCAAGGAAAAGCTGTCTTGTACCTTTGCATTTTTCTCCCAAACGAAGGACACTAGAAAGAAAATTTTAAAGCCTCCTGTTAGGCCATCATCTACACGGTATAGCCCTGAATTTTCCAATGCGCAGCTCTTTGCAAAAGAGAGATATTGGCAAGGAAAAGCTGTCTTGTACCTTTGCATTTTTCTCCCAAACGAAGGACACTAGAAAGAAAATTTTAAAGCCTCCTGTTAGGCCATCATCTACACGGCATAGCCCTGAATTTTCCAATGCGCAGCTCTTTGCAAAAGAGAGATATTGGCAAGGAAAAGCTGTCTTGTACCTTTGCATTTTTCTCCCAAACGAAGGACACTAGAAAGAAAATTTTAAAGCCTCCTGTTAGGCCATCATCTACACGGCATAGCCCTGAATTTTCCAATGCGCAGCTCTTTGCAAAAGAGAGATATTGGCAAGGAAAAGCTGTCTTGTACCTTTGCATTTTCCTCCCAAACGAAGGACACTAGAAAGAAAATTTTAAAGCCTCCTGTTAGGCCATCATCTACACGGCATAGCCCTGAATTTTCCAATGCGCAGCTCTTTGCAAAAGAGAGATATTGGCAAGGAAAAGCTGTCTTGTACCTTTGCATTTTTCTCCCAAACGAAGGACACTAGAAAGAAAATTTTAAAGCCTCCTGTTAGGCCATCATCTACACGGTATAGCCCTGAATTTTCCAATGCGCAGCTCTTTGCAAAAGAGAGATATTGGCAAGGAAAAGCTGTCTTGTACCTTTGCATTTTTCTCCCAAACGAAGGACACTAGAAAGAAAATTTTAAAGCCTCCTGTTAGGCCATCATCTACACGGCATAGCCCTGAATTTTCCAATGCGCAGCTCTTTGCAAAAGAGAGATATTGGCAAGGAAAAGCTGTCTTGTACCTTTGCATTTTTCTCCCAAACGAAGGACACTAGAAAGAAAATTTTAAAGCCTCCTGTTAGGCCATCATCTACACGGCATAGCCCTGAATTTTCCAATGCGCAGCTCTTTGCAAAAGAGAGATATTGGCAAGGAAAAGCTGTCTTGTACCTTTGCATTTTCCTCCCAAACGAAGGACACTAGAAAGAAAATTTTAAAGCCTCCTGTTAGGCCATCATCTACACGGCATAGCCCTGAATTTTCCAATGCGCAGCTCTTTGCAAAAGAGAGATATTGGCAAGGAAAAGCTGTCTTGTACCTTTGCATTTTTCTCTCAAACGAAGGACACTAGAAAGAAAATTTTAAAGCCTCCTGTTAGGCCATCATCTACACGGCATAGCCCTGAATTTTCCAATGCGCAGCTCTTTGCAAAAGAGAGATATTGGCAAGGAAAAGCTGTCTTGTACCTTTGCATTTTTCTCCCAAACGAAGGACACTAGAAAGAAAATTTTAAAGCCTCCTGTTAGGCCATCATCTACACGGCATAGCCCTGAATTTTCCAATGCGCAGCTCTTTGCAAAAGAGAGATATTGGCAAGGAAAAGCTGTCTTGTACCTTTGCATTTTTCTCCCAAACGAAGGACACTAGAAAGAAAATTTTAAAGCCTCCTGTTAGGCCATCATCTACACGGCATAGCCCTGAATTTTCCAATGCGCAGCTCTTTGCAAAAGAGAGATATTGGCAAGGAAAAGCTGTCTTGTACCTTTGCATTTTTCTCCCAAACGAAGGACACTAGAAAGAAAATTTTAAAGCCTCCTGTTAGGCCATCATCTACACGGCATAGCCCTGAATTTTGCAATGCGCAGCTCTTTGCAAAAGAGAGATATTGGCAAGGAAAAGCTGTCTTGTACCTTTGCATTTTTCTCCCAAACGAAGGACACTAGAAAGAAAATTTTAAAGCCTCCTGTTAGGCCATCATCTACACGGCATAGCCCTGAATTTTCCAATGCGCAGCTCTTTGCAAAAGAGAGATATTGGCAAGGAAAAGCTGTCTTGTACCTTTGCATTTTTCTCCCAAACGAAGGACACTAGAAAGAAAATTTTAAAGCCTCCTGTTAGGCCATCATCTACACGGTATAGCCCTGAATTTTCCAATGCGCAGCTCTTTGCAAAAGAGAGATATTGGCAAGGAAAAGCTGTCTTGTACCTTTGCATTTTTCTCCCAAACGAAGGACACTAGAAAGAAAATTTTAAAGCCTCCTGTTAGGCCATCATCTACACGGCATAGCCCTGAATTTTCCAATGCGCAGCTCTTTGCAAAAGAGAGATATTGGCAAGGAAAAGCTGTCTTGTACCTTTGCATTTTTCTCGCAAACAAAGGACACTAGAAAGAAAATTTTAAAGCCTCCTGTTAGGCCATCATCTACACGGCATAGCCCTGAATTTTCCAATGCGCAGCTCTTTGCAAAAGAGAGATATTGGCAAGGAAAAGCTGTCTTGTACCTTTGCATTTTTCTCTCAAACGAAGGACACTAGAAAGAAAATTTTAAAGCCTCCTGTTAGGCCATCATCTACACGGCATAGCCCTGAATTTTCCAATGCGCAGCTCTTTGCAAAAGAGAGATATTGGCAAGGAAAAGCTGTCTTGTACCTTTGCATTTTTCTCGCAAACAAAGGACACTAGAAAGAAAATTTTAAAGCCTCCTGTTAGGCCATCATCTACACGGCATAGCCCTGAATTTTCCAATGCGCAGCTCTTTGCAAAAGAGAGATATTGGCAAGGAAAAGCTGTCTTGTACCTTTGCATTTTTCTCCCAAACGAAGGACACTAGAAAGAAAATTTTAAAGCCTCCTGTTAGGCCATCATCTACACGGCATAGCCCTGAATTTTGCAATGCGCAGCTCTTTGCAAAAGAGAGATATTGGCAAGGAAAAGCTGTCTTGTACCTTTGCATTTTTCTCTCAAACGAAGGACACTAGAAAGAAAATTTTAAAGCCTCCTGTTAGGCCATCATCTACACGGCATAGCCCTGAATTTTCCAATGCGCAGCTCTTTGCAAAAGAGAGATATTGGCAAGGAAAAGCTGTCTTGTACCTTTGCATTTTTCTCCCAAACGAAGGACACTAGAAAGAAAATTTTTAAGCCTCCTGTTAGGCCATCATCTACACGGCATAGCCCTGAATTTTCCAATACGCAGCTCTTTGCAAAAGAGAGATATTGGCAAGGAAAAGCTGTCTTGTACCTTTGCAATTTTCTCGCAAACGAAGGACACTAGAAAGAAAATTTTAAAGCCTCCTTTTAGGCCATCATCTACACGGCATAGCCCTGAATTTTCCAACGCGCAGCTCTTTGCAAAAGAGTGATATTGGCAAGGAAAAGCTGTCTTGTACCTTTGCATTTTTCTCCCAAACGAAGGACACTAGAAAGAAAATTTTAAAGCCTCCTGTTAGGCCATCATCTACACGGCATAGCCCTGAATTTTCCAATGCGCAGCTCTTTGCAAAAGAGAGATATTGGCAAGGAAAAGCTGTCTTGTACCTTTGCATTTTTCTCTCAAACGAAGGACACTAGAAAGAAAATTTTAAAGCCTCCTGTTAGGCCATCATCTACACGGCATAGCCCTGAATTTTCCAATGCGCAGCTCTTTGCAAAAGAGAGATATTGGCAAGGAAAAGCTGTCTTGTACCTTTGCATTTTTCTCCCAAACGAAGGACACTAGAAAGAAAATTTTAAAGCCTACTGTTAGGCCATCATCTACACGGCATAGCCCTGAATTTTCCAATACGCAGCTCTTTGCAAAAGAGAGATATTGGCAAGGAAAAGCTGTCTTGTACCTTTGCGATTTTCTCGCAAACGAAGGACACTAGAAAGAAAATTTTAAAGCCTCCTTTTAGGCCATCATCTACACGGCATAGCCCTGAATTTTCCAATGCGCAGCTCTTTTCAAAAGAGAGATATTGGCAAGGAAAAGCTGTCTTGTACCTTTGCATTTTTCTCCCAAACGAAGGACACTAGAAAGAAAATTTTAAAGCCTCCTGTTAGGCCATCATCTACACGGCATAGCCCTGAATTTTCCAATGCGCAGCTCTTTGCAAAAGAGAGATATTGGCAAGGAAAAGCTGTCTTGTACCTTTGCATTTTTCTCTCAAACGAAGGACACTAGAAAGAAAATTTTAAAGCCTCCTGTTAGGCCATCATCTACACGGCATAGCCCTGAATTTTCCAATACGCAGCTCTTTGCAAAAGAGAGATATTGGCAAGGAAAAGCTGTCTTGTACATTTGCATTTTTCTCCCAAACGAAGGACACTAGAATGAAAATTTTAAAGCCTCCTGTTAGTGCTATATCTACACGGTATAGCCCTGAATTTTCCAATGCGTAGCTCTTTGCAAAAGAGAGATATTGGCAAGGAAAAGCTGTCTTGTACCTTTGCATTTTTCTCGCAAACGAAGGACACTAGAAAGAAAATTTTAAAGCCTCCTGTTAGGCCATCATCTACACGGCATAGCCCTGAATTTTGCAATGCGCAGCTCTTTGCAAAAGAGAGATATTGGCAAGGAAAAGCTGTCTTGTACCTTTGCATTTTTCTCCCAAACGAAGGACACTAGAAAGAAAATTTTAAAGCCTCCTGTTAGGCCATCATCTACACGGCATAGCCCTGAATTTTCCAATGCGCAGCTCTTTGCAAAAGAGAGATATTGGCAAGGAAAAGCTGTCTTGTACCTTTGCATTTTTCTCCCAAACGAAGGACACTAGAAAGAAAATTTTAAAGCCTCCTGTTAGGCCATCATCTACACGGTATAGCCCTGAATTTTCCAATGCGCAGCTCTTTGCAAAAGAGAGATATTGGCAAGGAAAAGCTGTCTTGTACCTTTGCATTTTTCTCCCAAACGAAGGACACTAGAAAGAAAATTTTAAAGCCTCCTGTTAGGCCATCATCTACACGGCATAGCCCTGAATTTTCCAATGCGCAGCTCTTTGCAAAAGAGAGATATTGGCAAGGAAAAGCTGTCTTGTACCTTTGCATTTTTCTCGCAAACAAAGGACACTAGAAAGAAAATTTTAAAGCCTCCTGTTAGGCCATCATCTACACGGCATAGCCCTGAATTTTCCAATGCGCAGCTCTTTGCAAAAGAGAGATATTGGCAAGGAAAAGCTGTCTTGTACCTTTGCATTTTTCTCTCAAACGAAGGACACTAGAAAGAAAATTTTAAAGCCTCCTGTTAGGCCATCATCTACACGGCATAGCCCTGAATTTTCCAATGCGCAGCTCTTTGCAAAAGAGAGATATTGGCAAGGAAAAGCTGTCTTGTACCTTTGCATTTTTCTCGCAAACAAAGGACACTAGAAAGAAAATTTTAAAGCCTCCTGTTAGGCCATCATCTACACGGCATAGCCCTGAATTTTCCAATGCGCAGCTCTTTGCAAAAGAGAGATATTGGCAAGGAAAAGCTGTCTTGTACCTTTGCATTTTTCTCCCAAACGAAGGACACTAGAAAGAAAATTTTAAAGCCTCCTGTTAGGCCATCATCTACACGGCATAGCCCTGAATTTTGCAATGCGCAGCTCTTTGCAAAAGAGAGATATTGGCAAGGAAAAGCTGTCTTGTACCTTTGCATTTTTCTCTCAAACGAAGGACACTAGAAAGAAAATTTTAAAGCCTCCTGTTAGGCCATCATCTACACGGCATAGCCCTGAATTTTCCAATGCGCAGCTCTTTGCAAAAGAGAGATATTGGCAAGGAAAAGCTGTCTTGTACCTTTGCATTTTTCTCCCAAACGAAGGACACTAGAAAGAAAATTTTTAAGCCTCCTGTTAGGCCATCATCTACACGGCATAGCCCTGAATTTTCCAATACGCAGCTCTTTGCAAAAGAGAGATATTGGCAAGGAAAAGCTGTCTTGCACCTTTGCAATTTTCTCGCAAACGAAGGACACTAGAAAGAAAATTTTAAAGCCTCCTTTTAGGCCATCATCTACACGGCATAGCCCTGAATTTTCCAACGCGCAGCTCTTTGCAAAAGAGTGATATTGGCAAGGAAAAGCTGTCTTGTACCTTTGCATTTTTCTCCCAAACGAAGGACACTAGAAAGAAAATTTTAAAGCCTCCTGTTAGGCCATCATCTACACGGCATAGCCCTGAATTTTCCAATGCGCAGCTCTTTGCAAAAGAGAGATATTGGCAAGGAAAAGCTGTCTTGTACCTTTGCATTTTTCTCTCAAACGAAGGACACTAGAAAGAAAATTTTAAAGCCTCCTGTTAGGCCATCATCTACACGGCATAGCCCTGAATTTTCCAATGCGCAGCTCTTTGCAAAAGAGAGATATTGGCAAGGAAAAGCTGTCTTGTACCTTTGCATTTTTCTCCCAAACGAAGGACACTAGAAAGAAAATTTTAAAGCCTACTGTTAGGCCATCATCTACACGGCATAGCCCTGAATTTTCCAATACGCAGCTCTTTGCAAAAGAGAGATATTGGCAAGGAAAAGCTGTCTTGTACCTTTGCAATTTTCTCGCAAACGAAGGACACTAGAAAGAAAATTTTAAAGCCTCCTTTTAGGCCATCATCTACACGGCATAGCCCTGAATTTTCCAATGCGCAGCTCTTTTCAAAAGAGAGATATTGGCAAGGAAAAGCTGTCTTGTACCTTTGCATTTTTCTCCCAAACGAAGGACACTAGAAAGAAAATTTTAAAGCCTCCTGTTAGGCCATCATCTACACGGCATAGCCCTGAATTTTCCAATGCGCAGCTCTTTGCAAAAGAGAGATATTGGCAAGGAAAAGCTGTCTTGTACCTTTGCATTTTTCTCTCAAACGAAGGACACTAGAAAGAAAATTTTAAAGCCTCCTGTTAGGCCATCATCTACACGGCATAGCCCTGAATTTTCCAATACGCAGCTCTTTGCAAAAGAGAGATATTGGCAAGGAAAAGCTGTCTTGTACATTTGCATTTTTCTCCCAAACGAAGGACACTAGAATGAAAATTTTAAAGCCTCCTGTTAGTGCTATATCTACACGGTATAGCCCTGAATTTTCCAATGCGTAGCTCTTTGCAAAAGAGAGATATTGGCAAGGAAAAGCTGTCTTGTACCTTTGCATTTTTCTCGCAAACGAAGGACACTAGAAAGAAAATTTTAAAGCCTCCTGTTAGGCCATCATCTACACGGCATAGCCCTGAATTTTCCAATGCGCAGCTCTTTGCAAAAGAGAGATATTGGCAAGGAAAAGCTGTCTTGTACCTTTGCATTTTTCTCCCAAACGAAGGACACTAGAAAGAAAATTTTAAAGCCTCCTGTTAGGCCATCATCTACACGGCATAGCCCTGAATTTTCCAATGCGCAGCTCTTTGCAAAAGAGAGATATTGGCAAGGAAAAGCTGTCTTGTACCTTTGCATTTTTCTCGCAAACAAAGGACACTAGAAAGAAAATTTTAAAGCCTCCTGTTAGGCCATCATCTACACGGCATAGCCCTGAATTTTCCAATGCGCAGCTCTTTGCAAAAGAGAGATATTGGCAAGGAAAAGCTGTCTTGTACCTTTGCATTTTTCTCTCAAACGAAGGACACTAGAAAGAAAATTTTAAAGCCTCCTGTTAGGCCATCATCTACACGGCATAGCCCTGAATTTTCCAATGCGCAGCTCTTTGCAAAAGAGAGATATTGGCAAGGAAAAGCTGTCTTGTACCTTTGCATTTTTCTCGCAAACAAAGGACACTAGAAAGAAAATTTTAAAGCCTCCTGTTAGGCCATCATCTACACGGCATAGCCCTGAATTTTCCAATGCGCAGCTCTTTGCAAAAGAGAGACATTGGCAAGGAAAAGCTGTCTTGTACCTTTGCATTTTTCTCCCAAACGAAGGACACTAGAAAGAAAATTTTAAAGCCTCCTGTTAGGCCATCATCTACACGGCATAGCCCTGAATTTTGCAATGCGCAGCTCTTTGCAAAAGAGAGATATTGGCAAGGAAAAGCTGTCTTGTACCTTTGCATTTTTCTCTCAAACGAAGGACACTAGAAAGAAAATTTTAAAGCCTCCTGTTAGGCCATCATCTACACGGCATAGCCCTGAATTTTCCAATGCGCAGCTCTTTGCAAAAGAGAGATATTGGCAAGGAAAAGCTGTCTTGTACCTTTGCATTTTTCTCCCAAACGAAGGACACTAGAAAGAAAATTTTAAAGCCTCCTGTTAGGCCATCATCTACACGGCATAGCCCTGAATTTTCCAATACGCAGCTCTTTGCAAAAGAGAGATATTGGCAAGGAAAAGCTGTCTTGTACCTTTGCAATTTTCTCGCAAACGAAGGACACTAGAAAGAAAATTTTAAAGCCTCCTTTTAGGCCATCATCTACACGGCATAGCCCTGAATTTTCCAATGCGCAGCTCTTTGCAAAAGAGTGATATTGGCAAGGAAAAGCTGTCTTGTACCTTTGCATTTTTCTCCCAAACGAAGGACACTAGAAAGAAAATTTTAAAGCCTCCTGTTAGGCCATCATCTACACGGCATAGCCCTGAATTTTCCAATGCGCAGCTCTTTGCAAAAGAGAGATATTGGCAAGGAAAAGCTGTCTTGTACCTTTGCATTTTTCTCTCAAACGAAGGACACTAGAAAGAAAATTTTAAAGCCTCCTGTTAGGCCATCATCTACACGGCATAGCCCTGAATTTTCCAATGCGCAGCTCTTTGCAAAAGAGAGATATTGGCAAGGAAAAGCTGTCTTGTACCTTTGCATTTTTCTCCCAAACGAAGGACACTAGAAAGAAAATTTTAAAGCCTACTGTTAGGCCATCATCTACACGGCATAGCCCTGAATTTTCCAATACGCAGCTCTTTGCAAAAGAGAGATATTGGCAAGGAAAAGCTGTCTTGGTACCTTTGCAATTTTCTCGCAAACGAAGGACACTAGAAAGAAAATTTTAAAGCCTCCTTTTAGGCCATCATCTACACGGCATAGCCCTGAATTTTCCAATGCGCAGCTCTTTTCAAAAGAGAGATATTGGCAAGGAAAAGCTGTCTTGTACCTTTGCATTTTTCTCCCAAACGAAGGACACTAGAAAGAAAATTTTAAAGCCTCCTGTTAGGCCATCATCTACACGGCATAGCCCTGAATTTTCCAATGCGCAGCTCTTTGCAAAAGAGAGATATTGGCAAGGAAAAGCTGTCTTGTACCTTTGCATTTTTCTCTCAAACGAAGGACACTAGAAAGAAAATTTTAAAGCCTCCTGTTAGGCCATCATCTACACGGCATAGCCCTGAATTTTCCAATACGCAGCTCTTTGCAAAAGAGAGATATTGGCAAGGAAAAGCTGTCTTGTACATTTGCATTTTTCTCCCAAACGAAGGACACTAGAATGAAAATTTTAAAGCCTCCTGTTAGTGCTATATCTACACGGTATAGCCCTGAATTTTCCAATGCGTAGCTCTTTGCAAAAGAGAGATATTGGCAAGGAAAAGCTGTCTTGTACCTTTGCATTTTTCTCGCAAACGAAGGACACTAGAAAGAAAATTTTAAAGCCTCCTGTTAGGCCATCATCTACACGGCATAGCCCTGAATTTTCCAATGCGCAGCTCTTTGCAAAAGAGAGATATTGGCAAGGAAAAGCTGTCTTGTACCTTTGCATTTTTCTCGCAAACGAAGGACACTAGAAAGAAAATTTTAAAGCCTCCTGTTAGGCCATCATCTACACGGCATAGCCCTGAATTTTCCAATGCGCAGCTCTTTGCAAAAGAGAGATATTGGCAAGGAAAAGCTGTCTTGTACCTTTGCATTTTTCTCCCAAACGAAGGACACTAGAAAGAAAATTTTAAAGCCTACTGTTAGGCCATCATCTACACGGCATAGCCCTGAATTTTCCAATACGCAGCTCTTTGCAAAAGAGAGATATTGGCAAGGAAAAGCTGTCTTGTACCTTTGCAATTTTCTCGCAAACGAAGGACACTAGAAAGAAAATTTTAAAGCCTCCTTTTAGGCCATCATCTACACGGCATAGCCCTGAATTTTCCAATGCGCAGCTCTTTGCAAAAGAGAGATATTGGCAAGGAAAAGCTGTCTTGTACCTTTGCATTTTTCTCCCAAACGAAGGACACTAGAAAGAAAATTTTAAAGCCTCCTGTTAGGCCATCATCTACACGGCATAGCCCTGAATTTTCCAATGCGCAGCTCTTTGCAAAAGAGAGATATTGGCAAGGAAAAGCTGTCTTGTACCTTTGCATTTTTCTCTCAAACGAAGGACACTAGAAAGAAAATTTTAAAGCCTCCTGTTAGGCCATCATCTACACGGCATAGCCCTGAATTTTCCAATACGCAGCTCTTTGCAAAAGAGAGATATTGGCAAGGAAAAGCTGTCTTGTACCTTTGCATTTTTCTCCCAAACGAAGGACACTAGAAAGAAAATTTTAAAGCCTCCTGTTAGGCCATCATCTACACGGTATAGCCCTGAATTTTCCAATGCGCAGCTCTTTGCAAAAGAGAGGTATTGGCAAGGAAAAGCTGTCTTGTACCTTTGCATTTTTCTCCCAAACGAAGGACACTAGAAAGAAAATTTTAAAGCCTCCTGTTAGGCCATCATCTACACGGCATAGCCCTGAATTTTCCAATGCGCAGCTCTTTGCAAAAGAGAGATATTGGCAAGGAAAAGCTGTCTTGTACCTTTGCATTTTTCTCCCAAACGAAGGACACTAGAAAGAAAATTTTAAAGCCTCCTGTTAGGCCATCATCTACACGGCATAGC
This sequence comes from Pseudophryne corroboree, assembly GCF_028390025.1. Classification (NCBI taxonomy): domain Eukaryota; kingdom Metazoa; phylum Chordata; class Amphibia; order Anura; family Myobatrachidae; genus Pseudophryne; species Pseudophryne corroboree. The sequence goes on from NW_026968383.1 coordinate 76,086, forward strand.
CCTGAATTTTCCAATGCGCAGCTCTTTGCAAAAGAGAGATATTGGCAAGGAAAAGCTGTCTTGTACCTTTGCATTTTCCTCCCAAACGAAGGACACTAGAAAGAAAATTTTAAAGCCTCCTGTTAGGCCATCATCTACACGGCATAGCCCTGAATTTTCCAATGCGCAGCTCTTTGCAAAAGAGAGATATTGGCAAGGAAAAGCTGTCTTGTACCTTTGCATTTTTCTCTCAAACGAAGGACACTAGAAAGAAAATTTTAAAGCCTCCTGTTAGGCCATCATCTACACGGCATAGCCCTGAATTTTCCAATGCGCAGCTCTTTGCAAAAGAGAGATATTGGCAAGGAAAAGCTGTCTTGTACCTTTGCATTTTTCTCCCAAACGAAGGACACTAGAAAGAAAATTTTAAAGCCTCCTGTTAGGCCATCATCTACACGGCATAGCCCTGAATTTTCCAATGCGCAGCTCTTTGCAAAAGAGAGATATTGGCAAGGAAAAGCTGTCTTGTACCTTTGCATTTTTCTCCCAAACGAAGGACACTAGAAAGAAAATTTTAAAGCCTCCTGTTAGGCCATCATCTACACGGCATAGCCCTGAATTTTCCAATGCGCAGCTCTTTGCAAAAGAGAGATATTGGCAAGGAAAAGCTGTCTTGTACCTTTGCATTTTTCTCCCAAACGAAGGACACTAGAAAGAAAATTTTAAAGCCTCCTGTTAGGCCATCATCTACACGGCATAGCCCTGAATTTTGCAATGCGCAGCTCTTTGCAAAAGAGAGATATTGGCAAGGAAAAGCTGTCTTGTACCTTTGCATTTTTCTCCCAAACGAAGGACACTAGAAAGAAAATTTTAAAGCCTCCTGTTAGGCCATCATCTACACGGCATAGCCCTGAATTTTCCAATGCGCAGCTCTTTGCAAAAGAGAGATATTGGCAAGGAAAAGCTGTCTTGTACCTTTGCATTTTTCTCCCAAACGAAGGACACTAGAAAGAAAATTTTAAAGCCTCCTGTTAGGCCATCATCTACACGGTATAGCCCTGAATTTTCCAATGCGCAGCTCTTTGCAAAAGAGAGATATTGGCAAGGAAAAGCTGTCTTGTACCTTTGCATTTTTCTCCCAAACGAAGGACACTAGAAAGAAAATTTTAAAGCCTCCTGTTAGGCCATCATCTACACGGCATAGCCCTGAATTTTCCAATGCGCAGCTCTTTGCAAAAGAGAGATATTGGCAAGGAAAAGCTGTCTTGTACCTTTGCATTTTTCTCTCAAACAAAGGACACTAGAAAGAAAATTTTAAAGCCTCCTGTTAGGCCATCATCTACACGGCATAGCCCTGAATTTTCCAATGCGCAGCTCTTTGCAAAAGAGAGATATTGGCAAGGAAAAGCTGTCTTGTACCTTTGCATTTTTCTCTCAAACGAAGGACACTAGAAAGAAAATTTTAAAGCCTCCTGTTAGGCCATCATCTACACGGCATAGCCCTGAATTTTCCAATGCGCAGCTCTTTGCAAAAGAGAGATATTGGCAAGGAAAAGCTGTCTTGTACCTTTGCATTTTTCTCCCAAACGAAGGACACTAGAAAGAAAATTTTAAAGCCTCCTGTTAGGCCATCATCTACACGGCATAGCCCTGAATTTTGCAATGCGCAGCTCTTTGCAAAAGAGAGATATTGGCAAGGAAAAGCTGTCTTGTACCTTTGCATTTTTCTCTCAAACGAAGGACACTAGAAAGAAAATTTTAAAGCCTCCTGTTAGGCCATCATCTACACGGCATAGCCCTGAATTTTCCAATGCGCAGCTCTTTGCAAAAGAGAGATATTGGCAAGGAAAAGCTGTCTTGTACCTTTGCATTTTTCTCCCAAACGAAGGACACTAGAAAGAAAATTTTTAAGCCTCCTGTTAGGCCATCATCTACACGGCATAGCCCTGAATTTTCCAATACGCAGCTCTTTGCAAAAGAGAGATATTGGCAAGGAAAAGCTGTCTTGTACCTTTGCAATTTTCTCGCAAACGAAGGACACTAGAAAGAAAATTTTAAAGCCTCCTTTTAGGCCATCATCTACACGGCATAGCCCTGAATTTTCCAATGCGCAGCTCTTTGCAAAAGAGTGATATTGGCAAGGAAAAGCTGTCTTGTACCTTTGCATTTTTCTCCCAAACGAAGGACACTAGAAAGAAAATTTTAAAGCCTCCTGTTAGGCCATCATCTACACGGCATAGCCCTGAATTTTCCAATGCGCAGCTCTTTGCAAAAGAGAGATATTGGCAAGGAAAAGCTGTCTTGTACCTTTGCATTTTTCTCTCAAACGAAGGACACTAGAAAGAAAATTTTAAAGCCTCCTGTTAGGCCATCATCTACACGGCATAGCCCTGAATTTTCCAATGCGCAGCTCTTTGCAAAAGAGAGATATTGGCAAGGAAAAGCTGTCTTGTACCTTTGCATTTTTCTCCCAAACGAAGGACACTAGAAAGAAAATTTTAAAGCCTACTGTTAGGCCATCATCTACACGGCATAGCCCTGAATTTTCCAATACGCAGCTCTTTGCAAAAGAGAGATATTGGCAAGGAAAAGCTGTCTTGTACCTTTGCAATTTTCTCGCAAACGAAGGACACTAGAAAGAAAATTTTAAAGCCTCCTTTTAGGCCATCATCTACACGGCATAGCCCTGAATTTTCCAATGCGCAGCTCTTTTCAAAAGAGAGATATTGGCAAGGAAAAGCTGTCTTGTACCTTTGCATTTTTCTCCCAAACGAAGGACACTAGAAAGAAAATTTTAAAGCCTCCTGTTAGGCCATCATCTACACGGCATAGCCCTGAATTTTCCAATGCGCAGCTCTTTGCAAAAGAGAGATATTGGCAAGGAAAAGCTGTCTTGTACCTTTGCATTTTTCTCTCAAACGAAGGACACTAGAAAGAAAATTTTAAAGCCTCCTGTTAGGCCATCATCTACACGGCATAGCCCTGAATTTTCCAATACGCAGCTCTTTGCAAAAGAGAGATATTGGCAAGGAAAAGCTGTCTTGTACATTTGCATTTTTCTCCCAAACGAAGGACACTAGAATGAAAATTTTAAAGCCTCCTGTTAGTGCTATATCTACACGGTATAGCCCTGAATTTTCCAATGCGTAGCTCTTTGCAAAAGAGAGATATTGGCAAGGAAAAGCTGTCTTGTACCTTTGCATTTTTCTCGCAAACGAAGGACACTAGAAAGAAAATTTTAAAGCCTCCTGTTAGGCCATCATCTACACGGCATAGCCCTGAATTTTCCAATGCGCAGCTCTTTGCAAAAGAGAGATATTGGCAAGGAAAAGCTGTCTTGTACCTTTGCATTTTTCTCGCAAACGAAGGACACTAGAAAGAAAATTTTAAAGCCTCCTGTTAGGCCATCATCTACACGGCATAGCCCTGAATTTTCCAATGCGCAGCTCTTTGCAAAAGAGAGATATTGGCAAGGAAAAGCTGTCTTGTACCTTTGCATTTTTCTCCCAAACGAAGGACACTAGAAAGAAAATTTTAAAGCCTACTGTTAGGCCATCATCTACACGGCATAGCCCTGAATTTTCCAATACGCAGCTCTTTGCAAAAGAGAGATATTGGCAAGGAAAAGCTGTCTTGTACCTTTGCAATTTTCTCGCAAACGAAGGACACTAGAAAGAAAATTTTAAAGCCTCCTTTTAGGCCATCATCTACACGGCATAGCCCTGAATTTTCCAATGCGCAGCTCTTTGCAAAAGAGAGATATTGGCAAGGAAAAGCTGTCTTGTACCTTTGCATTTTTCTCCCAAACGAAGGACACTAGAAAGAAAATTTTAAAGCCTCCTGTTAGGCCATCATCTACACGGCATAGCCCTGAATTTTCCAATGCGCAGCTCTTTGCAAAAGAGAGATATTGGCAAGGAAAAGCTGTCTTGTACCTTTGCATTTTTCTCCCAAACGAAGGACACTAGAAAGAAAATTTTAAAGCCTCCTGTTAGGCCATCATCTACACGGTATAGCCCTGAATTTTCCAATGCGCAGCTCTTTGCAAAAGAGAGATATTGGCAAGGAAAAGCTGTCTTGTACCTTTGCATTTTTCTCCCAAACGAAGGACACTAGAAAGAAAATTTTAAAGCCTCCTGTTAGGCCATCATCTACACGGCATAGCCCTGAATTTTCCAATGCGCAGCTCTTTGCAAAAGAGAGATATTGGCAAGGAAAAGCTGTCTTGTACCTTTGCATTTTTCTCCCAAACGAAGGACACTAGAAAGAAAATTTTAAAGCCTCCTGTTAGGCCATCATCTACACGGCATAGCCCTGAATTTTCCAATGCGCAGCTCTTTGCAAAAGAGAGATATTGGCAAGGAAAAGCTGTCTTGTACCTTTGCATTTTCCTCCCAAACGAAGGACACTAGAAAGAAAATTTTAAAGCCTCCTGTTAGGCCATCATCTACACGGCATAGCCCTGAATTTTCCAATGCGCAGCTCTTTGCAAAAGAGAGATATTGGCAAGGAAAAGCTGTCTTGTACCTTTGCATTTTTCTCTCAAACGAAGGACACTAGAAAGAAAATTTTAAAGCCTCCTGTTAGGCCATCATCTACACGGCATAGCCCTGAATTTTCCAATGCGCAGCTCTTTGCAAAAGAGAGATATTGGCAAGGAAAAGCTGTCTTGTACCTTTGCATTTTTCTCCCAAACGAAGGACACTAGAAAGAAAATTTTAAAGCCTCCTGTTAGGCCATCATCTACACGGCATAGCCCTGAATTTTCCAATGCGCAGCTCTTTGCAAAAGAGAGATATTGGCAAGGAAAAGCTGTCTTGTACCTTTGCATTTTTCTCCCAAACGAAGGACACTAGAAAGAAAATTTTAAAGCCTCCTGTTAGGCCATCATCTACACGGCATAGCCCTGAATTTTCCAATGCGCAGCTCTTTGCAAAAGAGAGATATTGGCAAGGAAAAGCTGTCTTGTACCTTTGCATTTTTCTCCCAAACGAAGGACACTAGAAAGAAAATTTTAAAGCCTCCTGTTAGGCCATCATCTACACGGCATAGCCCTGAATTTTGCAATGCGCAGCTCTTTGCAAAAGAGAGATATTGGCAAGGAAAAGCTGTCTTGTACCTTTGCATTTTTCTCCCAAACGAAGGACACTAGAAAGAAAATTTTAAAGCCTCCTGTTAGGCCATCATCTACACGGCATAGCCCTGAATTTTCCAATGCGCAGCTCTTTGCAAAAGAGAGATATTGGCAAGGAAAAGCTGTCTTGTACCTTTGCATTTTTCTCCCAAACGAAGGACACTAGAAAGAAAATTTTAAAGCCTCCTGTTAGGCCATCATCTACACGGCATAGCCCTGAATTTTCCAATGCGCAGCTCTTTGCAAAAGAGAGATATTGGCAAGGAAAAGCTGTCTTGTACCTTTGCATTTTTCTCCCAAACGAAGGACACTAGAAAGAAAATTTTAAAGCCTCCTGTTAGGCCATCATCTACACGGCATAGCCCTGAATTTTCCAATGCGCAGCTCTTTGCAAAAGAGAGATATTGGCAAGGAAAAGCTGTCTTGTACCTTTGCATTTTTCTCGCAAACAAAGGACACTAGAAAGAAAATTTTAAAGCCTCCTGTTAGGCCATCATCTACACGGCATAGCCCTGAATTTTCCAATGCGCAGCTCTTTGCAAAAGAGAGATATTGGCAAGGAAAAGCTGTCTTGTACCTTTGCATTTTTCTCTCAAACGAAGGACACTAGAAAGAAAATTTTAAAGCCTCCTGTTAGGCCATCATCTACACGGCATAGCCCTGAATTTTCCAATGCGCAGCTCTTTGCAAAAGAGAGATATTGGCAAGGAAAAGCTGTCTTGTACCTTTGCATTTTTCTCGCAAACAAAGGACACTAGAAAGAAAATTTTAAAGCCTCCTGTTAGGCCATCATCTACACGGCATAGCCCTGAATTTTCCAATGCGCAGCTCTTTGCAAAAGAGAGATATTGGCAAGGAAAAGCTGTCTTGTACCTTTGCATTTTTCTCCCAAACGAAGGACACTAGAAAGAAAATTTTAAAGCCTCCTGTTAGGCCATCATCTACACGGCATAGCCCTGAATTTTGCAATGCGCAGCTCTTTGCAAAAGAGAGATATTGGCAAGGAAAAGCTGTCTTGTACCTTTGCATTTTTCTCTCAAACGAAGGACACTAGAAAGAAAATTTTAAAGCCTCCTGTTAGGCCATCATCTACACGGCATAGCCCTGAATTTTCCAATGCGCAGCTCTTTGCAAAAGAGAGATATTGGCAAGGAAAAGCTGTCTTGTACCTTTGCATTTTTCTCCCAAACGAAGGACACTAGAAAGAAAATTTTAAAGCCTCCTGTTAGGCCATCATCTACACGGCATAGCCCTGAATTTTCCAATGCGCAGCTCTTTGCAAAAGAGAGATATTGGCAAGGAAAAGCTGTCTTGTACCTTTGCATTTTTCTCCCAAACGAAGGACACTAGAAAGAAAATTTTAAAGCCTCCTGTTAGGCCATCATCTACACGGTATAGCCCTGAATTTTCCAATGCGCAGCTCTTTGCAAAAGAGAGATATTGGCAAGGAAAAGCTGTCTTGTACCTTTGCATTTTTCTCCCAAACGAAGGACACTAGAAAGAAAATTTTAAAGCCTCCTGTTAGGCCATCATCTACACGGCATAGCCCTGAATTTTCCAATGCGCAGCTCTTTGCAAAAGAGAGATATTGGCAAGGAAAAGCTGTCTTGTACCTTTGCATTTTTCTCCCAAACGAAGGACACTAGAAAGAAAATTTTAAAGCCTCCTGTTAGGCCATCATCTACACGGCATAGCCCTGAATTTTCCAATGCGCAGCTCTTTGCAAAAGAGAGATATTGGCAAGGAAAAGCTGTCTTGTACCTTTGCATTTTTCTCCCAAACGAAGGACACTAGAAAGAAAATTTTAAAGCCTCCTGTTAGGCCATCATCTACACGGCATAGCCCTGAATTTTCCAATACGCAGCTCTTTGCAAAAGAGAGATATTGGCAAGGAAAAGCTGTCTTGTACCATTGGATTTTTCTTCCAAACGAAGGACACTAGAATGAAAATTTTAAAGCCTCCTGTTAGTGCTATATCTACACGGTATAGCCCTGAATTTTCCAATGCGTAGCTCTTTGCAAAAGAGAGATATTGGCAAGGAAAAGCTGTCTTGTACCTTTGCATTTTTCTCGCAAACGAAGGACACTAGAAAGAAAATTTTAAAGCCTCCTGTTAGGCCATCATCTACACGGCATAGCCCTGAATTTTCCAATGCGCAGCTCTTTGCAAAAGAGAGATATTGGCAAGGAAAAGCTGTCTTGTACCTTTGCATTTTTCTCCCAAACGAAGGACACTAGAAAGAAAATTTTAAAGCCTCCTGTTAGGCCACCATCTACACGGCATAGCCCTGAATTTTCCAATGCGCAGCTCTTTGCAAAAGAGAGATATTGGCAAGGAAAAAGCTGTCTTGTACCTTTGCATTTTTCTCCCAAACGAAGGACACTAGAAAGAAAATTTTAAAGCCTCCTGTTAGGCCATCATCTACACGGCATAGCCCTGAATTTTCCAATACGCAGCTCTTTGCAAAAGAGAGATATTGGCAAGGAAAAGCTGTCTTGTACCTTTGCATTTTTCTCCCAAACGAAGGACACTAGAAAGAAAATTTTAAAGCCTCCTGTTAGGCCATCATCTACACGGCATAGCCCTGAATTTTCCAATGCGCAGCTCTTTGCAAAAGAGAGATATTGGCAAGGAAAAGCTGTCTTGTACCTTTGCATTTTTCTCGCAAACGAAGGACACTAGAAAGAAAATTTTAAAGCCTCCTGTTAGGCCATCATCTACACGGCATAGCCCTGAATTTTCCAATGCGCAGCTCTTTGCAAAAGAGAGATATTGGCAAGGAAAAGCTGTCTTGTACCTTTGCATTTTTCTCCCAAACGAAGGACACTAGAAAGAAAATTTTAAAGCCTCCTGTTAGGCCATCATCTACACGGCATAGCCCTGAATTTTCCAATGCGCAGCTCTTTGCAAAAGAGAGATATTGGCAAGGAAAAGCTGTCTTGTACCTTTGCAATTTTCTCGCAAACGAAGGACACTAGAAAGAAAATTTTAAAGCCTCCTTTTAGGCCATCATCTACACGGCATAGCCCTGAATTTTCCAATGCGCAGCTCTTTGCAAAAGAGAGATATTGGCAAGGAAAAGCTGTCTTGTACCTTTGCATTTTTCTCCCAAACGAAGGACACTAGAAAGAAAATTTTAAAGCCTCCTGTTAGGCCATCATCTACACGGCATAGCCCTGAATTTTCCAATGCGCAGCTCTTTGCAAAAGAGAGATATTGGCAAGGAAAAGCTGTCTTGTACCTTTGCATTTTTCTCGCAAACGAAGGACACTAGAAAGAAAATTTTAAAGCCTCCTGTTAGGCCATCATCTACACGGCATAGCCCTGAATTTTCCAATGCGCAGCTCTTTGCAAAAGAGAGATATTGGCAAGGAAAAGCTGTCTTGTACCTTTGCATTTTTCTCCCAAACGAAGGACACTAGAAAGAAAATTTTAAAGCCTCCTGTTAGGCCATCATCTACACGGCATAGCCCTGAATTTTCCAATACGCAGCTCTTTGCAAAAGAGAGATATTGGCAAGGAAAAGCTGTCTTGTACCATTGGATTTTTCTTCCAAACGAAGGACACTAGAATGAAAATTTTAAAGCCTCCTGTTAGTGCTATATCTACACGGTATAGCCCTGAATTTTCCAATGCGTAGCTCTTTGCAAAAGAGAGATATTGGCAAGGAAAAGCTGTCTTGTACCTTTGCATTTTTCTCGCAAACGAAGGACACTAGAAAGAAAATTTTAAAGCCTCCTGTTAGGCCATCATCTACACGGCATAGCCCTGAATTTTCCAATGCGCAGCTCTTTGCAAAAGAGAGATATTGGCAAGGAAAAGCTGTCTTGTACCTTTGCATTTTTCTCCCAAACGAAGGACACTAGAAAGAAAATTTTAAAGCCTCCTGTTAGGCCATCATCTACACGGCATAGCCCTGAATTTTCCAATGCGCAGCTCTTTGCAAAAGAGAGATATTGGCAAGGAAAAGCTGTCTTGTACCTTTGCATTTTTCTCCCAAACGAAGGACACTAGAAAGAAAATTTTAAAGCCTCCTGTTAGGCCATCATCTACACGGCATAGCCCTGAATTTTCCAATACGCAGCTCTTTGCAAAAGAGAGATATTGGCAAGGAAAAGCTGTCTTGTACCTTTGCATTTTTCTCCCAAACGAAGGACACTAGAAAAGAAAATTTTAAAGCCTCCTGTTAGGCCATCATCTACACGGTATAGCCCTGAATTTTCCAATGCGCAGCTCTTTGCAAAAGAGAGATATTGGCAAGGAAAAGCTGTCTTGTACCTTTGCATTTTTCTCCCAAACGAAGGACACTAGAAAGAAAATTTTAAAGCCTCCTGTTAGGCCATCATCTACACGGCATAGCCCTGAATTTTCCAATGCGCAGCTCTTTGCAAAAGAGAGATATTGGCAAGGAAAAGCTGTCTTGTACCTTTGCATTTTTCTCCCAAACGAAGGACACTAGAAAGAAAATTTTAAAGCCTCCTGTTAGGCCATCATCTACACGGCATAGCCCTGAATTTTCCAATGCGCAGCTCTTTGCAAAAGAGAGATATTGGCAAGGAAAAGCTGTCTTGTACCTTTGCAATTTTCTCGCAAACGAAGGACACTAGAAAGAAAATTTTAAAGCCTCCTTTTAGGCCATCATCTACACGGCATAGCCCTGAATTTTCCAATGCGCAGCTCTTTGCAAAAGAGAGATATTGGCAAGGAAAAGCTGTCTTGTACCTTTGCATTTTTCTCCCAAACGAAGGACACTAGAAAGAAAATTTTAAAGCCTCCTGTTAGGCCATCATCTACACGGCATAGCCCTGAATTTTCCAATGCGCAGCTCTTTGCAAAAGAGAGATATTGGCAAGGAAAAGCTGTCTTGTACCTTTGCATTTTTCTCGCAAACGAAGGACACTAGAAAGAAAATTTTAAAGCCTCCTGTTAGGCCATCATCTACACGGCATAGCCCTGAATTTTCCAATGCGCAGCTCTTTGCAAAAGAGAGATATTGGCAAGGAAAAGCTGTCTTGTACCATTGGATTTTTCTTCCAAACGAAGGACACTAGAATGAAAATTTTAAAGCCTCCTGTTAGTGCTATATCTACACGGTATAGCCCTGAATTTTCCAATGCGTAGCTCTTTGCAAAAGAGAGATATTGGCAAGGAAAAGCTGTCTTGTACCTTTGCATTTTTCTCGCAAACGAAGGACACTAGAAAGAAAATTTTAAAGCCTCCTGTTAGGCCATCATCTACACGGCATAGCCCTGAATTTTCCAATGCGCAGCTCTTTGCAAAAGAGAGATATTGGCAAGGAAAAGCTGTCTTGTACCTTTGCATTTTTCTCCCAAACGAAGGACACTAGAAAGAAAATTTTAAAGCCTCCTGTTAGGCCATCATCTACACGGCATAGCCCTGAATTTTCCAATGCGCAGCTCTTTGCAAAAGAGAGATATTGGCAAGGAAAAGCTGTCTTGTACCTTTGCATTTTTCTCTCAAACGAAGGACACTAGAAAGAAAATTTTAAAGCCTCCTGTTAGGCCATCATCTACACGGCATAGCCCTGAATTTTCCAATGCGCAGCTCTTTGCAAAAGAGAGATATTGGCAAGGAAAAGCTGTCTTGTACCTTTGCATTTTTCTCTCAAACGAAGGACACTAGAAAGAAAATTTTAAAGCCTCCTGTTAGGCCATCATCTACACGGCATAGCCCTGAATTTTCCAATGCGCAGCTCTTTGCAAAAGAGAGATATTGGCAAGGAAAAGCTGTCTTGTACCTTTGCATTTTTCTCCCAAACGAAGGACACTAGAAAGAAAATTTTAAAGCCTCCTGTTAGGCCATCATCTACACGGCATAGCCCTGAATTTTGCAATGCGCAGCTCTTTGCAAAAGAGAGATATTGGCAAGGAAAAGCTGTCTTGTACCTTTGCATTTTTCTCCCAAACGAAGGACACTAGAAAGAAAATTTTAAAGCCTCCTGTTAGGCCATCATCTACACGGCATAGCCCTGAATTTTCCAATGCGCAGCTCTTTGCAAAAGAGAGATATTGGCAAGGAAAAGCTGTCTTGTACCTTTGCATTTTCTCCCAAACGAAGGACACTAGAAAGAAAATTTTAAAGCCTCCTGTTAGGCCATCATCTACACGGCATAGCCCTGAATTTTCCAATGCGCAGCTCTTTGCAAAAGAGAGATATTGGCAAGGAAAAGCTGTCTTGTACCTTTGCATTTTTCTCTCAAACGAAGGACACTAGAAAGAAAATTTTAAAGCCTCCTGTTAGGCCATCATCTACACGGCATAGCCCTGAATTTTCCAATGCGCAGCTCTTTGCAAAAGAGAGATATTGGCAAGGAAAAGCTGTCTTGTACCTTTGCATTTTTCTCCCAAACGAAGGACACTAGAAAGAAAATTTTAAAGCCTCCTGTTAGGCCATCATCTACACGGCATAGCCCTGAATTTTCCAATGCGCAGCTCTTTGCAAAAGAGAGATATTGGCAAGGAAAAGCTGTCTTGTACCTTTGCATTTTTCTCCCAAACGAAGGACACTAGAAAGAAAATTTTAAAGCCTCCTGTTAGGCCATCATCTACACGGTATAGCCCTGAATTTTCCAATGCGCAGCTCTTTGCAAAAGAGAGATATTGGCAAGGAAAAGCTGTCTTGTACCTTTGCATTTTTCTCCCAAACGAAGGACACTAGAAAGAAAATTTTAAAGCCTCCTGTTAGGCCATCATCTACACGGCATAGCCCTGAATTTTCCAATGCGCAGCTCTTTGCAAAAGAGAGATATTGGCAAGGAAAAGCTGTCTTGTACCTTTGCATTTTTCTCGCAAACAAAGGACACTAGAAAGAAAATTTTAAAGCCTCCTGTTAGGCCATCATCTACACGGCATAGCCCTGAATTTTCCAATGCGCAGCTCTTTGCAAAAGAGAGATATTGGCAAGGAAAAGCTGTCTTGTACCTTTGCATTTTTCTCTCAAACGAAGGACACTAGAAAGAAAATTTTAAAGCCTCCTGTTAGGCCATCATCTACACGGCATAGCCCTGAATTTTCCAATGCGCAGCTCTTTGCAAAAGAGAGATATTGGCAAGGAAAAGCTGTCTTGTACCTTTGCATTTTTCTCGCAAACAAAGGACACTAGAAAGAAAATTTTTAAAGCCTCCTGTTAGGCCATCATCTACACGGCATAGCCCTGAATTTTCCAATGCGCAGCTCTTTGCAAAAGAGAGATATTGGCAAGGAAAAGCTGTCTTGTACCTTTGCATTTTTCTCCCAAACGAAGGACACTAGAAAGAAAATTTTAAAGCCTCCTGTTAGGCCATCATCTACACGGCATAGCCCTGAATTTTGCAATGCGCAGCTCTTTGCAAAAGAGAGATATTGGCAAGGAAAAGCTGTCTTGTACCTTTGCATTTTTCTCTCAAACGAAGGACACTAGAAAGAAAATTTTAAAGCCTCCTGTTAGGCCATCATCTACACGGCATAGCCCTGAATTTTCCAATGCGCAGCTCTTTGCAAAAGAGAGATATTGGCAAGGAAAAGCTGTCTTGTACCTTTGCATTTTTCTCCCAAACGAAGGACACTAGAAAGAAAATTTTAAAGCCTCCTGTTAGGCCATCATCTACACGGCATAGCCCTGAATTTTCCAATGCGCAGCTCTTTGCAAAAGAGAGATATTGGCAAGGAAAAGCTGTCTTGTACCTTTGCATTTTTCTCCCAAACGAAGGACACTAGAAAGAAAATTTTAAAGCCTCCTGTTAGGCCATCATCTACACGGTATAGCCCTGAATTTTCCAATGCGCAGCTCTTTGCAAAAGAGAGATATTGGCAAGGAAAAGCTGTCTTGTACCTTTGCATTTTTCTCCCAAACGAAGGACACTAGAAAGAAAATTTTAAAGCCTCCTGTTAGGCCATCATCTACACGGCATAGCCCTGAATTTTCCAATGCGCAGCTCTTTGCAAAAGAGAGATATTGGCAAGGAAAAGCTGTCTTGTACCTTTGCATTTTTCTCCCAAACGAAGGACACTAGAAAGAAAATTTTAAAGCCTCCTGTTAGGCCATCATCTACACGGCATAGCCCTGAATTTTCCAATGCGCAGCTCTTTGCAAAAGAGAGATATTGGCAAGGAAAAGCTGTCTTGTACCTTTGCATTTTTCTCCCAAACGAAGGACACTAGAAAGAAAATTTTAAAGCCTCCTGTTAGGCCATCATCTACACGGCATAGCCCTGAATTTTCCAATACGCAGCTCTTTGCAAAAGAGAGATATTGGCAAGGAAAAGCTGTCTTGTACCATTGGATTTTTCTTCCAAACGAAGGACACTAGAATGAAAATTTTAAAGCCTCCTGTTAGTGCTATATCTACACGGTATAGCCCTGAATTTTCCAATGCGTAGCTCTTTGCAAAAGAGAGATATTGGCAAGGAAAAGCTGTCTTGTACCTTTGCATTTTTCTCGCAAACGAAGGACACTAGAAAGAAAATTTTAAAGCCTCCTGTTAGGCCATCATCTACACGGCATAGCCCTGAATTTTCCAATGCGCAGCTCTTTGCAAAAGAGAGATATTGGCAAGGAAAAGCTGTCTTGTACCTTTGCATTTTTCTCCCAAACGAAGGACACTAGAAAGAAAATTTTAAAGCCTCCTGTTAGGCCATCATCTACACGGCATAGCCCTGAATTTTCCAATGCGCAGCTCTTTGCAAAAGAGAGATATTGGCAAGGAAAAGCTGTCTTGTACCTTTGCATTTTTCTCCCAAACGAAGGACACTAGAAAGAAAATTTTAAAGCCTCCTGTTAGGCCATCATCTACACGGCATAGCCCTGAATTTTCCAATACGCAGCTCTTTGCAAAAGAGAGATATTGGCAAGGAAAAGCTGTCTTGCACCTTTGCATTTTTCTCCCAAACGAAGGACACTAGAAAGAAAATTTTAAAGCCTCCTGTTAGGCCATCATCTACACGGCATAGCCCTGAATTTTCCAATGCGCAGCTCTTTGCAAAAGAGAGATATTGGCAAGGAAAAGCTGTCTTGTACCTTTGCATTTTTCTCGCAAACGAAGGACACTAGAAAGAAAATTTTAAAGCCTCCTGTTAGGCCATCATCTACACGGCATAGCCCTGAATTTTCCAATGCGCAGCTCTTTGCAAAAGAGAGATATTGGCAAGGAAAAGCTGTCTTGTACCTTTGCATTTTTCTCCCAAACGAAGGACACTAGAAAGAAAATTTTAAAGCCTCCTGTTAGGCCATCATCTACACGGCATAGCCCTGAATTTTCCAATGCGCAGCTCTTTGCAAAAGAGAGATATTGGCAAGGAAAAGCTGTCTTGTACCTTTGCAATTTTCTCGCAAACGAAGGACACTAGAAAGAAAATTTTAAAGCCTCCTTTTAGGCCATCATCTACACGGCATAGCCCTGAATTTTCCAATGCGCAGCTCTTTGCAAAAGAGAGATATTGGCAAGGAAAAGCTGTCTTGTACCTTTGCATTTTTCTCCCAAACGAAGGACACTAGAAAGAAAATTTTAAAGCCTCCTGTTAGGCCATCATCTACACGGCATAGCCCTGAATTTTCCAATGCGCAGCTCTTTGCAAAAGAGAGATATTGGCAAGGAAAAGCTGTCTTGTACCTTTGCATTTTTCTCGCAAACGAAGGACACTAGAAAGAAAATTTTAAAGCCTCCTGTTAGGCCATCATCTACACGGCATAGCCCTGAATTTTCCAATGCGCAGCTCTTTGCAAAAGAGAGATATTGGCAAGGAAAAGCTGTCTTGTACCTTTGCATTTTTCTCCCAAACGAAGGACACTAGAAAGAAAATTTTAAAGCCTCCTGTTAGGCCATCATCTACACGGCATAGCCCTGAATTTTCCAATACGCAGCTCTTTGCAAAAGAGAGATATTGGCAAGGAAAAGCTGTCTTGTACCTTTGCAATTTTCTCGCAAACGAAGGACACTAGAAAGAAAATTTTAAAGCCTCCTTTTAGGCCATCATCTACACGGCATAGCCCTGAATTTTCCAATGCGCAGCTCTTTGCAAAAGAGTGATATTGGCAAGGAAAAGCTGTCTTGTACCTTTGCATTTTTCTCCCAAACGAAGGACACTAGAAAGAAAATTTTAAAGCCTCCTGTTAGGCCATCATCTACACGGCATAGCCCTGAATTTTCCAATGCGCAGCTCTTTGCAAAAGAGAGATATTGGCAAGGAAAAGCTGTCTTGTACCTTTGCATTTTTCTCTCAAACGAAGGACACTAGAAAGAAAATTTTAAAGCCTCCTGTTAGGCCATCATCTACACGGCATAGCCCTGAATTTTCCTATGCGCAGCTCTTTGCAAAAGAGAGATATTGGCAAGGAAAAGCTGTCTTGTACCTTTGCATTTTTCTCCCAAACGAAGGACACTAGAAAGAAAATTTTAAAGCCTCCTGTTAGGCCATCATCTACACGGCATAGCCCTGAATTTTCCAATGCGCAGCTCTTTGCAAAAGAGAGATATTGGCAAGGAAAAGCTGTCTTGTACCTTTGCATTTTTCTCCCAAACGAAGGACACTAGAAAGAAAATTTTAAAGCCTCCTGTTAGGCCATCATCTACACGGCATAGCCCTGAATTTTGCAATGCGCAGCTCTTTGCAAAAGAGAGATATTGGCAAGGAAAAGCTGTCTTGTACCTTTGCATTTTTCTCCCAAACGAAGGACACTAGAAAGAAAATTTTAAAGCCTCCTGTTAGGCCATCATCTACACGGCATAGCCCTGAATTTTCCAATGCGCAGCTCTTTGCAAAAGAGAGATATTGGCAAGGAAAAGCTGTCTTGTACCTTTGCATTTTTCTCCCAAACGAAGGACACTAGAAAGAAAATTTTAAAGCCTCCTGTTAGGCCATCATCTACACGGTATAGCCCTGAATTTTCCAATGCGCAGCTCTTTGCAAAAGAGAGATATTGGCAAGGAAAAGCTGTCTTGTACCTTTGCATTTTTCTCCCAAACGAAGGACACTAGAAAGAAAATTTTAAAGCCTCCTGTTAGGCCATCATCTACACGGCATAGCCCTGAATTTTCCAATGCGCAGCTCTTTGCAAAAGAGAGATATTGGCAAGGAAAAGCTGTCTTGTACCTTTGCATTTTTCTCCCAAACGAAGGACACTAGAAAGAAAATTTTAAAGCCTCCTGTTAGGCCATCATCTACACGGCATAGCCCTGAATTTTCCAATGCGCAGCTCTTTGCAAAAGAGAGATATTGGCAAGGAAAAGCTGTCTTGTACCTTTGCATTTTTCTCCCAAACGAAGGACACTAGAAAGAAAATTTTAAAGCCTCCTGTTAGGCCATCATCTACACGGCATAGCCCTGAATTTTCCAATACGCGGCTCTTTGCAAAAGAGAGATATTGGCAAGGAAAAGCTGTCTTGTACCATTGGATTTTTCTTCCAAACGAAGGACACTAGAATGAAAATTTTAAAGCCTCCTGTTAGTGCTATATCTACACGGTATAGCCCTGAATTTTCCAATGCGTAGCTCTTTGCAAAAGAGAGATATTGGCAAGGAAAAGCTGTCTTGTACCTTTGCATTTTTCTCGCAAACGAAGGACACTAGAAAGAAAATTTTAAAGCCTCCTGTTAGGCCATCATCTACACGGCATAGCCCTGAATTTTCCAATGCGCAGCTCTTTGCAAAAGAGAGATATTGGCAAGGAAAAGCTGTCTTGTACCTTTGCATTTTTCTCCCAAACGAAGGACACTAGAAAGAAAATTTTAAAGCCTCCTGTTAGGCCATCATCTACACGGCATAGCCCTGAATTTTCCAATGCGCAGCTCTTTGCAAAAGAGAGATATTGGCAAGGAAAAGCTGTCTTGTACCTTTGCATTTTTCTCCCAAACGAAGGACACTAGAAAGAAAATTTTAAAGCCTCCTGTTAGGCCATCATCTACACGGCATAGCCCTGAATTTTCCAATACGCAGCTCTTTGCAAAAGAGAGATATTGGCAAGGAAAAGCTGTCTTGTACCTTTGCATTTTTCTCCCAAACGAAGGACACTAGAAAGAAAATTTTAAAGCCTCCTGTTAGGCCATCATCTACACGGCATAGCCCTGAATTTTCCAATGCGCAGCTCTTTGCAAAAGAGAGATATTGGCAAGGAAAAGCTGTCTTGTACCTTTGCATTTTTCTCGCAAACGAAGGACACTAGAAAGAAAATTTTAAAGCCTCCTGTTAGGCCATCATCTACACGGCATAGCCCTGAATTTTCCAATGCGCAGCTCTTTGCAAAAGAGAGATATTGGCAAGGAAAAGCTGTCTTGTACCTTTGCATTTTTCTCCCAAACGAAGGACACTAGAAAGAAAATTTAAAGCCTCCTGTTAGGCCATCATCTACACGGCATAGCCCTGAATTTTCCAATGCGCAGCTCTTTGCAAAAGAGAGATATTGGCAAGGAAAAGCTGTCTTGTACCTTTGCATTTTTCTCGCAAACGAAGGACACTAGAAAGAAAATTTTAAAGCCTCCTGTTAGGCCATCATCTACACGGCATAGCCCTGAATTTTCCAATGCGCAGCTCTTTGCAAAAGAGAGATATTGGCAAGGAAAAGCTGTCTTGTACCTTTGCATTTTTCTCCCAAACGAAGGACACTAGAAAGAAAATTTTAAAGCCTCCTGTTAGGCCATCATCTACACGGCATAGCCCTGAATTTTCCAATGCGCAGCTCTTTGCAAAAGAGAGATATTGGCAAGGAAAAGCTGTCTTGTACCTTTGCATTTTTCTCCCAAACGAAGGACACTAGAAAGAAAATTTTAAAGCCTCCTGTTAGG
Organism: Pseudophryne corroboree; assembly: GCF_028390025.1. Lineage (NCBI taxonomy): Eukaryota > Metazoa > Chordata > Amphibia > Anura > Myobatrachidae > Pseudophryne > Pseudophryne corroboree. The sequence goes on from NW_026968383.1 coordinate 93,974, forward strand.
CCATCATCTACACGGCATAGCCCTGAATTTTCCAATACGCAGCTCTTTGCAAAAGAGAGATATTGGCAAGGAAAAGCTGTCTTGCACCTTTGCATTTTTCTCCCAAACGAAGGACACTAGAAAGAAAATTTTAAAGCCTCCTGTTAGGCCATCATCTACACGGCATAGCCCTGAATTTTCCAATGCGCAGCTCTTTGCAAAAGAGAGATATTGGCAAGGAAAAGCTGTCTTGTACCTTTGCATTTTTCTCGCAAACGAAGGACACTAGAAAGAAAATTTTAAAGCCTCCTGTTAGGCCATCATCTACACGGCATAGCCCTGAATTTTCCAATGCGCAGCTCTTTGCAAAAGAGAGATATTGGCAAGGAAAAGCTGTCTTGTACCTTTGCATTTTTCTCCCAAACGAAGGACACTAGAAAGAAAATTTTAAAGCCTCCTGTTAGGCCATCATCTACACGGCATAGCCCTGAATTTTCCAATGCGCAGCTCTTTGCAAAAGAGAGATATTGGCAAGGAAAAGCTGTCTTGTACCTTTGCAATTTTCTCGCAAACGAAGGACACTAGAAAGAAAATTTTAAAGCCTCCTTTTAGGCCATCATCTACACGGCATAGCCCTGAATTTTCCAATGCGCAGCTCTTTGCAAAAGAGAGATATTGGCAAGGAAAAGCTGTCTTGTACCTTTGCATTTTTCTCCCAAACGAAGGACACTAGAAAGAAAATTTTAAAGCCTCCTGTTAGGCCATCATCTACACGGCATAGCCCTGAATTTTCCAATGCGCAGCTCTTTGCAAAAGAGAGATATTGGCAAGGAAAAGCTGTCTTGTACCTTTGCATTTTTCTCGCAAACGAAGGACACTAGAAAGAAAATTTTAAAGCCTCCTGTTAGGCCATCATCTACACGGCATAGCCCTGAATTTTCCAATGCGCAGCTCTTTGCAAAAGAGAGATATTGGCAAGGAAAAGCTGTCTTGTACCTTTGCATTTTTCTCCCAAACGAAGGACACTAGAAAGAAAATTTTAAAGCCTCCTGTTAGGCCATCATCTACACGGCATAGCCCTGAATTTTCCAATACGCAGCTCTTTGCAAAAGAGAGATATTGGCAAGGAAAAGCTGTCTTGTACCTTTGCAATTTTCTCGCAAACGAAGGACACTAGAAAGAAAATTTTAAAGCCTCCTTTTAGGCCATCATCTACACGGCATAGCCCTGAATTTTCCAATGCGCAGCTCTTTGCAAAAGAGTGATATTGGCAAGGAAAAGCTGTCTTGTACCTTTGCATTTTTCTCCCAAACGAAGGACACTAGAAAGAAAATTTTAAAGCCTCCTGTTAGGCCATCATCTACACGGCATAGCCCTGAATTTTCCAATGCGCAGCTCTTTGCAAAAGAGAGATATTGGCAAGGAAAAGCTGTCTTGTACCTTTGCATTTTTCTCTCAAACGAAGGACACTAGAAAGAAAATTTTAAAGCCTCCTGTTAGGCCATCATCTACACGGCATAGCCCTGAATTTTCCTATGCGCAGCTCTTTGCAAAAGAGAGATATTGGCAAGGAAAAGCTGTCTTGTACCTTTGCATTTTTCTCCCAAACGAAGGACACTAGAAAGAAAATTTTAAAGCCTCCTGTTAGGCCATCATCTACACGGCATAGCCCTGAATTTTCCAATGCGCAGCTCTTTGCAAAAGAGAGATATTGGCAAGGAAAAGCTGTCTTGTACCTTTGCATTTTTCTCCCAAACGAAGGACACTAGAAAGAAAATTTTAAAGCCTCCTGTTAGGCCATCATCTACACGGCATAGCCCTGAATTTTGCAATGCGCAGCTCTTTGCAAAAGAGAGATATTGGCAAGGAAAAGCTGTCTTGTACCTTTGCATTTTTCTCCCAAACGAAGGACACTAGAAAGAAAATTTTAAAGCCTCCTGTTAGGCCATCATCTACACGGCATAGCCCTGAATTTTCCAATGCGCAGCTCTTTGCAAAAGAGAGATATTGGCAAGGAAAAGCTGTCTTGTACCTTTGCATTTTTCTCCCAAACGAAGGACACTAGAAAGAAAATTTTAAAGCCTCCTGTTAGGCCATCATCTACACGGTATAGCCCTGAATTTTCCAATGCGCAGCTCTTTGCAAAAGAGAGATATTGGCAAGGAAAAGCTGTCTTGTACCTTTGCATTTTTCTCCCAAACGAAGGACACTAGAAAGAAAATTTTAAAGCCTCCTGTTAGGCCATCATCTACACGGCATAGCCCTGAATTTTCCAATGCGCAGCTCTTTGCAAAAGAGAGATATTGGCAAGGAAAAGCTGTCTTGTACCTTTGCATTTTTCTCCCAAACGAAGGACACTAGAAAGAAAATTTTAAAGCCTCCTGTTAGGCCATCATCTACACGGCATAGCCCTGAATTTTCCAATGCGCAGCTCTTTGCAAAAGAGAGATATTGGCAAGGAAAAGCTGTCTTGTACCTTTGCATTTTTCTCCCAAACGAAGGACACTAGAAAGAAAATTTTAAAGCCTCCTGTTAGGCCATCATCTACACGGCATAGCCCTGAATTTTCCAATACGCGGCTCTTTGCAAAAGAGAGATATTGGCAAGGAAAAGCTGTCTTGTACCATTGGATTTTTCTTCCAAACGAAGGACACTAGAATGAAAATTTTAAAGCCTCCTGTTAGTGCTATATCTACACGGTATAGCCCTGAATTTTCCAATGCGTAGCTCTTTGCAAAAGAGAGATATTGGCAAGGAAAAGCTGTCTTGTACCTTTGCATTTTTCTCGCAAACGAAGGACACTAGAAAGAAAATTTTAAAGCCTCCTGTTAGGCCATCATCTACACGCATAGCCCTGAATTTTCCAATGCGCAGCTCTTTGCAAAAGAGAGATATTGGCAAGGAAAAGCTGTCTTGTACCTTTGCATTTTTCTCCCAAACGAAGGACACTAGAAAGAAAATTTTAAAGCCTCCTGTTAGGCCATCATCTACACGGCATAGCCCTGAATTTTCCAATGCGCAGCTCTTTGCAAAAGAGAGATATTGGCAAGGAAAAGCTGTCTTGTACCTTTGCATTTTTCTCCCAAACGAAGGACACTAGAAAGAAAATTTTAAAGCCTCCTGTTAGGCCATCATCTACACGGCATAGCCCTGAATTTTCCAATACGCAGCTCTTTGCAAAAGAGAGATATTGGCAAGGAAAAGCTGTCTTGTACCTTTGCATTTTTCTCCCAAACGAAGGACACTAGAAAGAAAATTTTAAAGCCTCCTGTTAGGCCATCATCTACACGGCATAGCCCTGAATTTTCCAATGCGCAGCTCTTTGCAAAAGAGAGATATTGGCAAGGAAAAGCTGTCTTGTACCTTTGCATTTTTCTCGCAAACGAAGGACACTAGAAAGAAAATTTTAAAGCCTCCTGTTAGGCCATCATCTACACGGCATAGCCCTGAATTTTCCAATGCGCAGCTCTTTGCAAAAGAGAGATATTGGCAAGGAAAAGCTGTCTTGTACCTTTGCATTTTTCTCCCAAACGAAGGACACTAGAAAGAAAATTTTAAAGCCTCCTGTTAGGCCATCATCTACACGGCATAGCCCTGAATTTTCCAATGCGCAGCTCTTTGCAAAAGAGAGATATTGGCAAGGAAAAGCTGTCTTGTACCTTTGCAATTTTCTCGCAAACGAAGGACACTAGAAAGAAAATTTTAAAGCCTCCTTTTAGGCCATCATCTACACGGCATAGCCCTGAATTTTCCAATGCGCAGCTCTTTGCAAAAGAGAGATATTGGCAAGGAAAAGCTGTCTTGTACCTTTGCATTTTTCTCCCAAACGAAGGACACTAGAAAGAAAATTTTAAAGCCTCCTGTTAGGCCATCATCTACACGGCATAGCCCTGAATTTTCCAATGCGCAGCTCTTTGCAAAAGAGAGATATTGGCAAGGAAAAGCTGTCTTGTACCTTTGCATTTTTCTCGCAAACGAAGGACACTAGAAAGAAAATTTTAAAGCCTCCTGTTAGGCCATCATCTACACGGCATAGCCCTGAATTTTCCAATGCGCAGCTCTTTGCAAAAGAGAGATATTGGCAAGGAAAAGCTGTCTTGTACCTTTGCATTTTTCTCCCAAACGAAGGACACTAGAAAGAAAATTTTAAAGCCTCCTGTTAGGCCATCATCTACACGGCATAGCCCTGAATTTTCCAATGCGCAGCTCTTTGCAAAAGAGAGATATTGGCAAGGAAAAGCTGTCTTGTACCTTTGCAATTTTCTCGCAAACGAAGGACACTAGAAAGAAAATTTTAAAGCCTCCTGTTAGGCCATCATCTACACGGCATAGCCCTGAATTTTCCAATGCGCAGCTCTTTGCAAAAGAGAGATATTGGCAAGGAAAAGCTGTCTTGTACCTTTGCATTTTTCTCCCAAACGAAGGACACTAGAAAGAAAATTTTAAAGCCTCCTGTTAGGCCATCATCTACACGGCATAGCCCTGAATTTTCCAATGCGCAGCTCTTTGCAAAAGAGAGATATTGGCAAGGAAAAGCTGTCTTGTACCTTTGCATTTTTCTCGCAAACGAAGGACACTAGAAAGAAAATTTTAAAGCCTCCTGTTAGGCCATCATCTACACGGCATAGCCCTGAATTTTCCAATGCGCAGCTCTTTGCAAAAGAGAGATATTGGCAAGGAAAAGCTGTCTTGTACCTTTGCATTTTTCTCCCAAACGAAGGACACTAGAAAGAAAATTTTAAAGCCTCCTGTTAGGCCATCATCTACACGGCATAGCCCTGAATTTTCCAATGCGCAGCTCTTTGCAAAAGAGAGATATTGGCAAGGAAAAGCTGTCTTGTACCTTTGCATTTTTCTCCCAAACGAAGGACACTAGAAAGAAAATTTTAAAGCCTCCTGTTAGGCCATCATCTACACGGCATAGCCCTGAATTTTCCAATGCGCAGCTCTTTGCAAAAGAGAGATATTGGCAAGGAAAAGCTGTCTTGTACCTTTGCATTTTTCTCCCAAACGAAGGACACTAGAAAGAAAATTTTAAAGCCTCCTGTTAGGCCATCATCTACACGGCATAGCCCTGAATTTTCCAATGCGCAGCTCTTTGCAAAAGAGAGATATTGGCAAGGAAAAGCTGTCTTGTACCTTTGCATTTTTCTCCCAAACGAAGGACACTAGAAAGAAAATTTTAAAGCCTCCTGTTAGGCCATCATCTACACGGCATAGCCCTGAATTTTCCAATGCGCAGCTCTTTGCAAAAGAGAGATATTGGCAAGGAAAAGCTGTCTTGTACCTTTGCATTTTTCTCCCAAACGAAGGACACTAGAAAGAAAATTTTAAAGCCTCCTGTTAG